>NC_134483.1:140305658-140605658 GCF_040206685.1 Ascaphus truei | reverse complement strand
CTATAAGTTGAAACAGCAGTCCTTCCTAAAAATGAACATATCATCTCTTCTCAATTAATTTCAATAAAGATGCACTTTTTATCAGCTTCAATTTATCGGGTAAAAACAATCTGGCACATCCCGCCATCCTACCAAATTCTGAGTTGTTGATTTGAGAAAAGAAGAGGAAGCTTGTCCTGCACTAATAAATTCCTTGCATTTCCTTACATTTCTCCTACAGTAACTATTCCAAGCCTGACATTTAAGCTGCCCCGAATAAATCAATCTATATGGAACCCTTTCATTGAAAAAAATATACTGTAAGATTATACAACATTTATGTTATCAAATTGTCTAAACGTTTGATTTTTCACTCCACCGCTGGAGTTTTTAAAAGCATGTAGGAGCAGGGTTCGCTGTGTGTATGCGTTATAGATTGATTGAGATACTGTAGGTAAACAAAGCTAGTGCAATGTCCTTTCCTGCAGTATTTTATAAATCAATGTATGAATGGGTAGAGAGGGCATTACTAATTGATAGGGAAGATCAGTAGTTGTATATATTGTTAGAACCATTAATCCTTTTTTTAAATCTCTGGGCCAGGCTTATTAGAAAAAAAAGCTTTACATTTATGCACCTAAAGCCTTAACGTGCATTAAGGATTAGTCCTACCTTAGTTAATTACTCTACTCTAAAAAAATCAAATATTAAATTGGATGAATGGAACTGCATCTCCTCAACATACAATACATTTATTACTTTGACCCATGGCAGATTAAGACATTTTAACAAGATCAGACACCATTTGACATGACTTTCAAGAAAACTTAACATTTAAGGCAATATTACTGGGCAGTGCTAAACTATAAGACACCTTATTGTGTCTTAATACACCTTCCATAATTCAAGTGAACCCTTAAAGTGAATGGGCATAAGGTATGTTGTAAGGTATGTTGTAAGGTGTGTTATGTTTTAGCAAATCTAAAACACTTCCATAATCGTCAAGTATTATACAATTTACTTGTTAAGATTACCAGAATTTTTTACTCTTGTGAATCCATATTTCAATAAAATGGGAACTATTAATTTGAACTATCTGGCAGAAGTTTTAATTGCATTTTTTTTTTCATTTTTGTTTGCTCTTTTGTCATATCACTTCCTTTAAAAACATGATATTTGAAAATTATTTAAAAATCTACCAATGTGTTTTATCAGCCTCTAATTTCTCCGCTTCATTTCCCACAGTTGAGTATAGTGGATTTTAAAAGGCAGAGTACACTAGCATTTATTTACTAAGCAGTGCTATACCATAAGGGAGCTTTTGGTGCCTGAAGAATCCCTACAGCCTATTTAAGTGAATGGGCTGTAATGTGCCTTCAAACACCAGAAGGTGTTTTCTAGCATAGCACCACTAAGTAAATATGGCCTGTCACATAACGCTACTGAGCAGACCCCGCAAGTTCATTGGATCACCAACCCAAGACACGGAGTTCAATAAACTATGTTTTTTTGCCAGGGCAGCAGAATGGAAGCAAACAATTGTACACAAAACACACAGTTATCCACTTTGTGACCCACCCCTAACTTGGGAAGGGATTGGATTTCTCCCCACAGAGTAGGTTACCAGGAGGTGGTGCCAGGGGTAAGCACAATTGTCCCTCTGTTTCCGGGTTGGGAAACAGTCCGTTATTGGGAACAGCAATGTCCTGGGGCCGCTGGGAGAGCAGACACACAATGGATAAAGTCTATTAAACCCAAGTGATTCAGAACGGCGCTAGACAACATTAATAACCATAAGTGTGTGGTGAAAAAATAAAACTTGGTGTAACGTGAAATAGAAAGATTCTCAACCTTCACAGGGAATTGTACAGGTTCCTTTGTAAACAGCAATAGACATCTAGGGTATGAAGGGAGCGATTATTCAGGAACACCCCAAAAGAGAAATAAACAATGATGGTGCAGTAAAATCACAAAAATGTGATGAAGCAGTGAAATCTTGGCTCATATGAAATACTTACTTACAACAGGTAAGTGAAGAGTCAGCATTAGCAGGGAACACGATAGGTAGAAGATCTGGAGGGCTCTCACTCAGGATAGTACTCATGAAAAACAACAGTGAGAGACCATGGTGTGGACCAATAGACGAATTTATATCGGTATAAAAGCTTTAAGAAATGTACTCACAATGTGTACATCAATAATGGGAACATAAGATTGTCTTGAGGCAGTAGATCTCACGCCGGGAGAGGTGGTAATCTGGCCATCTTCCTTCGGAACTCCCTCAGTCAGACCGCATTGGACGGCGTCGGACGTCACATCCGTTGCGGACTGAACAGCTTCCGGTTGGATGGGAGAAGGGGCAGATGCACGGCACGGCAGTCTCTACACCTCCGGAACAGGAGCAACTACTTGCGATGTTGAAGCTCTACGTGTTTCGCTGAACTAATGTCAGCTTCCTCAGGATATTCCCCTGCCGCTTTTCAGAATTGAAAACCATGGCTGTCTAGCTTCAGGGTACCGGCAAACGCTGATAGGCTGGTGGCAAAATTCCCATGCTCTGATTGGCTGAGGTATTCTGTGAATGGGACTGAAATCCTATAAGAAACAAAGCAGCCAATCAGCTCAGGAGATTCTAAGCACCAAGACAGCAGTGGCAGATTTGAACTGACCAAAAGATGCTATGTGAGAAATAGACGCAAACTTCATGCCGATTTAAGTTTCAGGCGGTTTGGGACTTACTCGCGGTCAACGTATTTCAACGCTCCGGAGCTTATCAGCGGTGGCGTATGGAACTTCATGCCGAGTTGAGTTCCAGGACGAAATACACTGGTTAGCTGGTGCAAGGGTTAAAGATATCAGCTCTCTGCGGCAGGCAGAAGCTGATGGCTGAAGAAATTCATCAAAAAGTGTTTGGTAGCTTTGGCTTGGTTTCTTGGCTCAGGACGCACCAGAGCATACGGAATTGAGCCCTCACACAGACAGGGGTTTATTTCCGCTAGTCCACTCAGATTCCTCCTGTAAACTGGAACCATAGAACATATAGAACACCCACAAGCTCATATTGAACCCCAAAATAACCACAACATATATATAAGCGTATAAGTGTCACAGAGGAGTGCTACTGAGCATGGCAATATACATTTAAAACCAGAGACGAACATGAAACACAGACATGAATCAGCGGGTCTTGGCTGATTGGAGGGTGGCAACCTCCTACCTAGTTTAAGCTCACCCCCTCCCACTTTTAAATGGTTAGAAGCTCACTCCATAGCATCTCCCACTCTCAGGGGAACTTGCCTGTTTGCAGTGTGATTGTGACAAATCTAATACAGAGTGCTTTTCCTGGTAATGTACAGGTTAATAAAAGCTTCAATCAGACTTTGAACTTTGCAACTAATTTTGACAGATTTATTATAAATCATTCTTCCTGACAATGCACAGGTTATTAAGAATTTATATTAGTGTAAGGACCCTTGAGGTGTGGTCTGCCATGCAGTGGCTCAGGGGCTTACAACAATTTGGCCAAAATGTTAAACTAAAAGACCATTTTATTTAATAGATATCAATACATGTATATTTAGGCACTGTACCGTGTATAAAGTTTCGCTGGATGTGCATTGAGCTCTGTCTGTGTTTCATTTTCATCTCTGTTTTTAAATGTAAACTGGAACAAGTAACTTAGTCTCCAGCAAGAGACTCCCAGCAAGTGACACCCCACAAGGTATACAGATACAGTCTGTCACGGGACACCAATTTATTTATACCTTTTTACCAGGATCATTCATTGAGCAAAACAAGGTAATAAAATAAATTGAAGTTTATTCGTCATAAATTTGCTTACACATAATGGAACACGAAATACAGACAAAAAGACACACTTACGTTGGGACTGGGGTCAAAAAGTAGACTTTCCTAGGTGCAGGGTACTCTATTGGAGTGTTTTTATATTCCAGCAAAATAATCATTTTTCGATTACCAGGAAGGGGTTCCCCGAGACTCTGGGTTTTTCGCCCCTTCTATCAAGGGGTTGGCGGTACCAGAAAGTAGTTGCTAGCCCCAAAGGTTCTGGCATTATAACCCAAAACAGGCTACTTAGGAAATGGCTCCAATCCCACTTAGCCCACAAACAATACAATACAAACACCTTAGAAGGGACAGGAACATACATTCACATGAGAAACACAGCAATAATACATTTATATACATGTTCCCATGATGTGGGGCGTATCTTCAGGGTGCAACACAGAGATATCATAGCACCCCTCATCACATTGCCCAATCTGTTGATAAAGATAAGATCCATTTATGAACAGAAAGACAATATAAAAAATGGAGAAGGGCAAAACTGGGTATGTGAAATCAGAACTACAGGACCTTACATTTCAAAACCAAATACAAAACCTTCAATAATTTTAGACCCAAAATCTAAACCAGAATATGGAGCCAGGTGTGTGTCTCTCTCTCCCTAGTTATTTCACGCCATAATGTCATTGTTATTATAACTGTTTTCAGTTATATTATTTTACTTCTCAATTTTCTTTTAATAATTGTATACATATCTGAGACATGTTCCATGCTTTTTAACATGCTATTTTAGCCATTTCCTCACATTTTTTAAATAATTGTTTTACATAATTATGTAACAATCCCAAACCAAAACGAATAGAACGAATTTTGGCAAAACCAATATCTAAGCATGATAATTTTTTTGAAGAAAAAACATGTTCTAAACCAAACACAACCTTTCTTAATAACAAAATCAATACAGGAGTGAACGTGCCCACACTGTGAATTCCCTTGAATAGTATCATAAGTGCCTGCTATCACATTATTCTTGTATGAAAGTCAGTGACAGATAACGTTTGGTTCTAAATTCCTTGGAAATTAAAGATAATGGAGAGTATTTAAACAGAGTTTTATAGTCAATTAAAGGCAATTGTGGCCATTCTGTATAACAATTGGGTCTGTTGTCTAGTTTATTATCTATTATCACTCTAAGATGCTAACATGCTGGAATCCCAGTTAGTCATATTCATTACTTTGATAACATTAATTACATTTGATATCATTTGGATGAAAAAATGTAAAACTCACTTGAGAAACATGTGCTTTGGCTATGTTTAAACTGAAATTAATACAGTACACCATACCAAATAATTTTTAATGCATACTGTAGAGAGAATAAAAAATGGGCATGCATTTCATTTCCACTGAGACAGCAAAACAAAGATGCTATATCATTTTTCATTCATCCTGGGGTATAAAGTTGTCATTCAATGAAAAACTATAGTGTTGTCATATGATAAATATTCTTTTTCTGCTATAGGTGATTAATTACAGGAATAAAAGTGATGCTGACGCCTACAGCAACCTTGGTCTGTGAATTTCTTCCCTCTATTTATTTACCAAAGCCAAAGTGCCAACAGTGCTTGATTTAGATCTATGTTTCCTAATATTATTTGATGTTGTTTTTTGTAGTCTGGTGTGCCAGGATCATATAATTCAATGAGTACCCATACTCCTGGTATAAAATATTCCTTGTATTTGGTATAGCATTATAAGGGATAAAGTATTAGAGACCTGTTGTGGTAATAATGAAACCCCCCTGACTCTTATCACTTATAATATTATTAGAGCCGCCGACAGTGGGGGACAGCCGGGACAGGTGTCCAGGGCCCTGTGGCGGTGAGGGGGCTTGTGGCCAGCACTGCAAGTTGGCCCCAACCTCTGGCCTGGCCCGGCTGCTGGTCATGGCCAGGCCCCAGCTCTCCATCAGCTGCAGGCTCCTCTTCCTAACTCTGTGTCCCACGCTGAGCTTCCAACGCTGGTGGTGCACAATGAGCCTCTCTGACATCAGCGCGCCGGAAGTAAGCTGGGCCTCAGTTTCCGGTGCACACTGACTTTGGAAGATCAGCGTTGGACAGGTTAAAGAAGAGGCCTGCAGCTGATGAAGAGCCGAGGCCTGGCTACGACTGGCAGCCAGGCCTGGCCAGAAGTCGGGGCCAACTTAACGCGCCAGCCGCTTGGGCCCAGGCAGCCACCAGGCCTGGCCTGACCATCCCCAAGGTAAGTCTATTTTTATATGTATTGGGGGGAGTGTGGGTCTTTTATATGTATTGAGGGGAGTGTTGGTCTTTTTATATTTATTGGGGGGAATAGGGCTCTTTCTATATGTATTCAGGGGAGTGTTGGTCTTTTATATGTATTGGGGTGGAGTGGGAGTCTTTTTATATGTATTGGGTGGAGTGTGGTTCGTTTAATATTTATTGGGGGGTGGGTGTCTTTTTATTATGTATTCAGGAGTGGTTTTTTTGGTCTGTATTTTGTGAGGGGGGATTGAGTGAGAGTGGGGTAATTGACGGAAGGTGGGGGCGAGTGAGTTAAAGAGGGAGTAAGAGTAAGATGCAGGGGAGATGAATACATGCGAGGAAGGAGGGGTGTGAGTGAGGAAGAGGGAGTGAGACGGAGGGGAGAGAAATACATGAGAAGAGGAGGGGAAATAGAGGGGGTTCATGAGATGTGAAATGGGGGGGCTCACAATACCACCGACATGCTAAGGGGGGGCAGGGGGGCCGGACATAACTATAGTCCTTGGCCCTGGGAAATCTCTCTGCGGCCCTGTTTATTATTATACAATGAAAATCCTTTAATTCATTTTTGATTGCGTAACTCAAACAAGTCTATACTGATTCAGATAGAGTATCCCCAAGAGTCAGCAAGCATAACTTACATTCTACTGTATGAAAACTGTAAAAGTACAAAATCTGAAATGTGATCAGGAGCACAAAGCAATCAGTCTGGCTTGTCTAAGGCAATTGTGACCTATTCAGGCTCCTAGATCCCAGGGCATATGATCAGAGAACTAAAAATAACTACAGACAAAAATAATATGTGGAATTATTTTCTAAACTCATGACATTTTGTTTAAAATTACACTAGTATTATTGTTGAATTGTCTTTAAATACATCTAAGTTTAAATGCATCATCAAATGTATTCTGAATTTGTTTATATAATGATTATGCAGCTCATAGATGAGGAGTAGTCGAGTCTATTAGTCTGAACCTGGTTTGAATCTCACTGTCAGTTGCTTGTGATACTGGGCAACTAACACATGCACTTAAAAACTTTATTTTTAGGGGATTGGCCTCAATTTGCAAAAGCCCAGCCTCACAGATGGAAGCTCTGTAGTATAATGACTGAGAAAACAAACTACCAGACGGCAGAGACAAAAATGAAAACTCTAATTTATCAGAGATGAAAATTTGAATAACTAATAATAATACTTTATCTAGACATAGGAGTTAGTTAATGCTAATTGCTTTCCATGTTGAGGGATGGGTATTTAAACCCCACATCATGATGGGCTGACTCACTCCAGAAGTAGAGATGGGATCTGCAGTCCAAAGGAACTGGCCAATCTGCTATGGATCCAAATTAGCTCCAACAATTTGCTTCTCTCTACCTGAAAGTAATGCCTTCTAGCGAAACACACGTTGTTTGGGCTAGCTACCTCCAAGCTGTCTTTAACGACATAATGTCGCCTGGGGCGAGAGGGCATTGTACAGCTGAGCGCTGATCTTTCCCATCTAGTTCAGCATGATATCTTTACTACTTACACAATTCTCCTTCTCTCTTTTAAGGCAATACACTCTTCTTCTAAAATGTCAGCCCCAATTTCTCACTGTAAACCCTCCTGACTCATGTATTCTGCTCAAAGATGTCTTCTGTCTACCCATTTTGTTTCTAAATTCCTCGCCTGCCTAAAACCTCTCTCACTCACCACCCCACACCTCTGGAAGGCCATTCCCCTAAATATCCGACTAGCACCCTCTATCCACCCTTAAGACCTAGCTTAAACTACACCTCCTTAATAAAGCATATGGGTAGCTCTGTGGCTGATTCTATACACCTCATACAACTACTTCGGCCCTTTGCAGACATACCAGCACACCATCCTATTGTCTCTGTTAGTTCTTCGTATAACCACTTAGTTTGTAAGCCCTTCAGGGCAGGTACTTGTTTTCCTAATGTTACTTATGTCTCAAGGGCTTATTCCCATTATGTGTTATATTATTATGTGCATTACAAAATCCAGGGGGAGCCTGTAGGGAGAAAGACAATAAAACGCAACAAACTAAGTGTAGACAATAATAATATGTGCATACATTTCTATTCAATCTTGGCTCTTCTGTGCAGCCTACTCACAAAATATCAGTGGTTTTAGGGCAACATCAATTAACTGTGGTGAGTATATTCTTCTGGACTCGGGGAAAGGATGTACTCCATATCAGATTCCGACAAAGTGTGGAGATGCAAAGAAAATATGCATCCATAGTGCAGATCAATATAGTAAAAGGTATACATTTTATATAGCACCACAAAAATGCGCACTTACAGACGAGACCACGACTATTCTAAAGCTTGCCTTAAACTAGCCCGGTTACATTCTGGGTATGTGCTGGACTAGTTTAAGGCAAGTTTCAGGCATTTCTGCATTGACTAATGACCCATAGGATTAACACAGCAGGGGTCCCTGGCAGTCCCATTCAGTTTGAATGGGTCTGCCAGGGACCCCCGCTGTTAATCTGATGGGCCATTAATCAATGCAGAAATGCTGGGGCTAGTTTAAGGCAAGTTTAAGGCATGTATCCAGCATGTACCTGGGTCTTTTTGGTGATTGCCACTGGTTTGTGTTAGAATAGTCGCAGTCTCTGCTGTACTGCACCGACACACTTTATTCGAGCAAATACCCAGTATGTACCTGGCAGATACCTGGAATGCGCCGCTCCTCACCTCTGACAAGCCCCATTGCATTTGCCTTCCCAGCCTGGGTTCATGCTTGGCTGATGGGCGGCTGATCTGTTAAATGATAATGATTAGGATTTAATAGGCTGCAATGCTTCGCGTGTCTACCAGATGGCATAAATTCATGAATTGTAATGCAGTATATATATATATATACTGTGCAGTATTGCAGCCAGCGGGAATAAAATGCTTCAATCCCTGCCTGGAAAATAACGCAATGCACTCGGGCAGAAAACAGTCACAAACCTCAATACAACCGGGTATACCCGAATTCGTGGGACTAGCCGAGCTCGAATAAAGTGTGTCGCCAGTGTACAATAAAACAATGTAAAATCAGCATGCATCAATAATTGTGATAGTAGGAGAGATCAACCAGTGTCGGGGCTCACCACACCGCCTTTGTTGGATGTCTGCTATGGTTAATGGGGACTCCGTGTATAGCTGTCTGTCTCCCGATCGCTCACCAGGACTCAATTCCGTCGCAGTCTCTCGGATGGTGCGTCACTTACGGTTAGACAAAATTCTACTGTACATTTTGGGGACGAGTGAAGACCATACCAGTGGGTTTGAGCAGGGAGTCACAACGTTTATTTATTTATATCACTGTTTTTGCACATTTATTGTCACTATTTTTCACGAGTGCAAATTAATTGCTGTTTAATGTTTATTGTCACTTTATAGTTAGTGACCACTTTTAGTGTTTAGCACCTTCTTTTCACACCATCACTTAAATTATGAAGTCACATGTATTTAGGGTTGGCTGGTGTCCATTTTTCAACTGGACAGGCCGGTGTTTCTGATGCCTGTCCGGTATAAAATCGGATATAATCGGACGTAATACCGGACACATGCGCTTCCAACCATTTGTATGGTTGGAAGCGCGAGGGAAGCAAGTGAGGGCGGCGGTCTAATGCGATGACAAGCTCGAGGATAGCGCAGCTGAAAGAGCTGGCCTGGTGCTGAGACTGGAGACGAGGGGGTGGGGGCGCGGACGGTTGCCAGGCACAGTCAGTAACACTCATGAGTGTCATGGGCAGCCTGTCCCTGATTGGTGGAGCAATCAGCAAATCAGAGGACAGCAGGGGAGGAGCCCACACCCCGGCGGCCCGGAGAAGTCTGCGTCCTGCCTGGAAATAAGGTAAGAACACAATTTAGGGGGGAATAAGATGATGGGGGTCCAGGATGACCTGAGATGATGATGGGGGCCAGGATGAGATGATGTGGGGAAATAAGATGATGATGATGGGGGGTGGGGAATGAGATGATGATGGGGGTGGAGGATAAGATGATGATGGGGGCCATGCTGGTGGGATAAGATGATGATGGGTGGCCAAGATGAGCTGAGATGGTGATGTGGCCCAGGATGAGATGATGGGGGGGATAAGATGATGATCATGTGGGGGTGGGTCATAAGATGATGATGGGGGTGGGGGAAAAGATGATGCTGGGGGCCAGCCTGGGGGGATAAAATGTTGATGGGTGGCCAAGATGAGCTGAGATGATGATTGAGGGCCAGGATGAACTGAGGTGATGAGGATGGGGGGCCAGGATGAGCTGAGATGATGACGGGAGGGCAGGATAAGATGATAATGGGGGCCAGTCCGGGGGGATAAGATGATAATGGGGGGGCAGGATGAGCTGAAATTATTATGATTGGGGCCAGGATGAGCTGAGATGATGATGGGGGAGGGGTGGAGGATAAGATGGTGATGGGGCCAGTCTGGGGAGATGAGATGATGATAATGGGGGGCCAGGATGAGATGAGGATGATGGGGGGGGGGTAAGATGATGATATGGGGGGGATAATATGAGGATGGGGGACAGCCTGGGAAGATGAAATGAGATCATGATGATGGGGGCCAGGATGAGATGGGGATGATGGGGGGATAAGATAATGATGATGATATGGTGAGCCCCTGCATCCACTGACCCCCGCCACCTCTGCAGCCACCGCCCCTCCCCCACCCTGCAGCCACCGGGCCCGACCGGACACCATCCCAAGGTAAGTCTGAATTGTGTATGTATTGGGGTGGTGGGTGTAATTTTTATATGTATTTGGGGGGGGGGGTATTTTTTATATGTATTCGGGGGGGTTTGCATCTTTTATCACTGTGTCCAGTATTTTTGGACAAGCCACATGTATTACTGCTCTGGAGCGCTATGTATACAGATGTGCTATATAAATAATGACATACAGGCATAGTGAAGATAGAACAATTTCAAGACAGAATAATAAAGACGCTATATTATCTAAATCCATAGAAATTATATTGGAAAATTATGCCTCTGCAAAGATAAGGCATAGATCAGTCTGAAGGCAGGTGTACAAATGTTTTACGCAAGTCAAGAATCCATCTTGTTTTATTCATTTCCATTTTGTATAAAACATGGTATGTTTAATGTCTGCTGAGTTGAATAGTATAGGGTCATGAGTTTGGAATGTGAGGGCAGCTAGAAACAGTTGGTTAGTAGAAAAATATAATAGACTGATCTGTATTTATTTACTTATATGCATCCATCTAAGAAGCAAATTTCACATACAGTAGTAATGTTTTATATACATTAACAGCCAGTCCTTTTCTTTCCTTTTTTTTTTAAATTGCTGGAAACATACAGTAGGGAGGAAGGCATGGCAGCAATGATCCACACAGAGAAGAAAGCAACAATATATTCCATGATAGATTGTGTAACAAAACCTGTGTTTTATCAGGTTTAAAGTAGTAAAACACAAAAACAAAAAGCAGGAGACTTAGCATATGAGAAGCAGTTTCTAAATCTCTCTCTATCGACGCCGCATATTATTTGTGGTCAGCGACCAGACCACCGCCGCGCGATACAGAGACTCTCTTCACGATAGGACACTCCAGTGGGAGTCCACCCCACGTAGAGGCGGATGCCATCGGTGACGGCGTGGAACCAGGTGGCCTCTTTCATCAGTTGGTGGTACCGGGTGCCAGAGCACCTGGCAAGTATCACATCCAAACAAAGTGCACCAACGGCCAAACATACTGTGGGCAGCGCTGTCACACACATTTGGGGTGTGAGTGACAATTGTGGGCTGGACACTGGGACACTGGTGCCCCTGCACCAAAGTACTGTGGAGATACTTTGCAGGTCTATGTACATATATGTATGGTGTGTGTTGTATCGCATTCTCTGTGTTATAAGTACGTGCCCAGTAAATATTGTTATACCATACTCTGTTGTGTATTACATAGTAATGTTACATAGTAGATGAGGTTGAAAAATGACATACAGTACGTCCATCAAGTTCAACCTATGCTATATTTAGACAACAGATACATTATCCTATATCTATATTTCCTTATTGATCCAGAGGAAGGCAAAAGAAAAAAAAACCCTAGTGACATATCATCCAATGAAATCTCATAAGGGGAAAAATAAATTCCTTCCTGACTCCATGAATTGAGAATCGGATTAATCCCTGGATCAACATCCTTCCCATGTTTACGTATTTGTTATATCCCTGTATACCTTTCCTTTTTAAAAAGATGTCCAACCTTTATTTGAACAAATCTATTGTATCTGCTATCACAGTCTCCATGGGTAATGAATTCTACATTTTTTTTTTCTGTTGCAAATGTTTTTATTATTTTGTGAAAACAACATAGGAGTTATATGAAATTATCTATACTACAGCACAGTAAATGCCACTTTTAACATTTTTTTTTTTTAAACTTCTGGAAACATACAGTGATATTAGATCAAAATAATTTTCTAAAGAAAAAAGGTTATAACTTATTTGTGCCATTTTCTCTTATTCACTTTGTTCTTGTGATTTGCATATTTTTCCCCTATTACATTAAACACGGATGATATTATAAAAAGAAAGGAAGTAAGAAAGGACCGAGGAGAGGGGAAGAAGAGAGAGGGGAGAAAAAAAATTGGGGGGAAAAGGGCTCAGATAATAGGGGAGTGGAATTCTACATTTTAACTGCCCTTACTGTAAATAACCCTTTCCTTTGTTGCTAGTGAATTCTCCTCTCATCCAACCTTAAGGGATGCCCTGAGTTCTTTGTACTGTACTTCCCTTGGGATGAATAGTTATTTTGAATGCTCCCTGTACTGTCCCCGAATATATTTGTATATAGTTATCATATCCCCTATTAGACGCCTCTTTTCTAATGTAAATAAATCTTATTTAGTTAGCCTCTCCTCATAAGTTTGATTCTCCATATCCTTTATTAATTTGGTGGCTCTTCTCTCCATTCTCTCTAGTTCCATAATGTATTTTCTATGGAGTGGTGCCGAAAATTGGACTCCATATTCAAGGTGTGGTCTTACTACTGCTTTGTAAAGGGGCATAATTATGTTTACTTCCCTTCCATCCATTGCCCATTTAATGCAAGATAAGCTATCGTTTGCCTGTGCAGCTACTACATAACTTTGGGCACTATTGCTAAGCCTGCTGTCCACAAGCACTCCTAAATCCTTCTCCATCAAGGATTCCCCCAATTTATCCCCATTTAATGTGTAAGTTGACTGTTTATTCTTGCTTCCCAAATGCATAACCTTACATGTATCTGTATTAAACCTCATCTGCCCTTTACCTGCGCAAGTTTCCAGTCTCTCCAAGTTCTTCTGAAGAGAAACTACATCCTGCTCTGACTCTACTACCTTACACAATTTAGTATCATCAGCAAAGATGGAGACTTTGCTCTCGATGCCAACCTCAAGGTAATTAATAAACAAGTTAAAAAGCAGGGGTCCCAGTACCAATCCCTGGTGTACTCCACTCACGACCTTAGACCAACGTGAAAAAGTTCAATTTATGACAACCCTCTGTTTGTCCTTAAACCAGTTTTTAATCCAGGTGCATATATTTTTAATGAGACCAATTTGCTTTATTTCGTACACCAGCTCTTGTTTGGAACCGTATCAAATGTCTTTGCAAAATCTAAGTAGACCACATCATCTGCATTACCCTGTTCTAAATTCCTACTTACCTCCTCAAAGAAACTAATACGGTGAGTTTGACATGATCTAACCTTCATAAATATATGCTGACTATTACTAATAATTTTGTTTTCCATTAGGTATTCCTGAATAGTATCCCATATTAAACCTTAAGTAGTTTCCCCACTATTGAAGTCAAGCTTACAGGACTGCTATGCCCCGATTGTGATCTAGCTCCCTTTTTAAATATTGGCACCACATCTGTTTTACGCCAATCTTGTGGTACTGACCCTGTGCTAATGGAGTCCTTGAATATTAAGTGTAATAGTTTGGCTATTTACTTTACATTTTTCAACCTATGAACTTTTTCCTCAGTTACCCAATTGTTCATTAATATGGAGGTTGTGGCTTCCTCCTGCAGCACTACTATTGAAATTGATTATTCCCTGGTAAACACAGGGCAAAGAATTTGTTTAATACCTCTGGTTTTCCTTATCGCCAATAATCTGCCTGTCCATCTCACACAGAAAGGGTCCTATATTTTCTTTACTCATTTTTTTTGTTATAAAGGTATTTAAAGAACTTGTTAGGGTTGATCTTACTTTCTATTGCAATCCTTTTTTCAATAACCATTTTTGCTAATTTGATTGCTCTTTTGCAATTGTTGTTACATTCCTTATAATTCTGATACGATGCCTCCGTCCCTTGTAACTTAAGAATCTAAACGCCTGCCTCTTCTTTTCCATTTCCTCCCCTACCTGTTTATTTAGCCACATTGGTTTTGTCTTGTTTCTTTTATACTTATTACCCAAGGGTATACACTGATGATTGTGCTTTTTTTTAACAATGTTTTAAAGACTGCCCATTTATCTTCTACATGTTTCCCTGCAAAAATATCATCCCAATGTATTACTTGTAGATTAGTCCTCAGTTTATTAAAATCTGCCTTTCTAAAGTTTAAGGTATTTGTTGAACCCAAGTAATCTGTTTTTTGATAATTTATTTAAAATGAGACCATGTTATGATCACTGTTACCCAAATGTTCTAGGACTTGAATATTTGCCATTCCTTCCACATTATTTGATATTACCAAATCCAGTACCGCCCCTCTTCTGGTTGGTTCCTCAATAATTTCGGTCATATAATTGTCTTTAAGCACCCCCCAAAAAACTGTTTCCTTTTGTTGTAATGCTAATCTCATTGCCCCAGTTTATTTCTGGATAATTAAAATCACCCATTATGCAGACATCTTTTTATGTCTAGTTTTGATGCCTTCTAAATTTGCAAAAGTATTATAGCTTCCTCAATCTCACTGATATTTGGTGGTTTGAGGCAAATCCCTACAAACATTTTCTTTATACTGTACTTTACCTCCACTGCTAATTTCTATCCACTAGGTCTCTACTTTTTTATCATTCCCTTCATAAACATCTTCCCTTATAATAGGTTTTAAAAACGATTTAACATATAAGCATACTCCAACTCCTCTTCTCTTTGCTTGATCCTTCCGAAAAAGGGAATAACCCTCTAAATTAACTGCCCAGTCATGAGTTTCATCCAACCATGTTTCAGTAATGCCTATGATATCATACTGCTCCCTTGCAGCTATTAATTCAAGTTCCCCCATTTTATCTGTCAGTTTTCTTGCATTAGTAAGCATGCATTTAAGTTTTTTTTCAGCCTGTACTATTATCTTATCTGCTTCTTCCTTTCTCCACCAACTTGGATTAGTCTTTAGAAGTTTTCTAGTATTATATGTGTTTATTATGAGCGTTTCGCTGCTTGTCAAATTAGAACTTGCCCCAATTCTACCTCCATAACCCCTTGTTTCATCATCTATTCTATTTAGTTAATTATCTGTTTCATTCCCCTCCCCCCTCCATCAAAGTTTAACATCTCCTCCAACCTTTTTATCATTCCCCCCCCTAGCACAGAAGATGCCTCTTCATTGAGATGTAATCCATCCCTAGAATAAAGATGGTACCTCTCAGAAAAGGAGTCCCAGTGCTCTGAAACCCCCAAACCCTCCTTCCTACACCACTTTCTTAGCCATGCATTAACCTCCCTAAGCTTTTACTGTCCCCCTGCAGTAGTGCATGTCACTGGTAGTATTTCAGAAAATACTTCCTTGGAGGCCCTTGCCTTAAGCTTTTGGCCTAGATCCCTGAAATATTTTTTTAGGACCCTCCATCTTTCTCTAACTTTATCATTGGTGCCAACATATTCCAAGAGCATCTGGTCAATCTCAGCCTCTCCCAACAATCTGTCTACCCGATCCATAATGTACCGAACCGAAGACCCGGGAGGAAAATAACTGTTCGGTTCATGCGGTCATGGCAACAGATTGTCCTAATAATTGAGTGCCCTGCCACCACAATCTGCCTTGGTATCTGAGCATTCTGAGCCCCCTCTGTGCTGGAGGAACTATTCCCCTGGCTGCTAGAGGAATCAGTCTCACCCAGCCTTGCCACTTCTACCCTGACCCTCCCAATATCTTCACTAAACATGGCATATCTACTGCTGCGGCAGCTTTATTTTTACAAATCACTGGCTTTTACCTGGCTTGTTCCTGGAATGCCACGCTGTTCACCTGGAGCATGCCGTGCTCCTTTTGCCGTCCCAGCCAGGGTCATGCCCGGCTGACGTGCGGTTGATGGGTTTATTGATAATGGTTCGGATTCAAATAGGCTGCAATGCTTCGCATGTCCGCCAGATGGCATACATTCCTGACTTGTAAAGCGCTGAATCAGTAATGTGTGGGCTTGCAGGTGTTTCGTTTAAAAAAGATACTGTACCACAGTGTGCCATTATAACTTGGCCTTGGCCTTGAGACTGAAGGAAGAGTTGCCAAAATGTATCAATTTAGGCTTTTCATATTAAAGAAAGACAAAGACCAGTTTCAGTTTGTGTTACACTATTCTGCAGAGACCCACCATGAGTGTTCAAGTGTAGCCTGCTTTCCAAAAACCTGACAAAAGTAACGCGTATTTGATATGGGCCGCGATTAATGCAACAGAGGATAAGATGGCAACAGTTGCTCAAATTTATCAGTATTTTATCGAAAACTATGACTTTTACAAATTTTCGCCAACTCCTCATACGTGGAAGCGTGCAGTAAGGAAAAGGTTATGTAGTGACCCCTGTTTTCACCGTATTGAGCCCCAATTTGTTGGAGGGTATTGGTGTGTATCACCGGGCTTTTCCTATATCTATGATCATGGAGGCGGCAAAAGGCAAAGGGTCGTGTTAAAACCAACTAAGAAGCGACAGTCGCTGCCAAGCAATGCACCAACACCAGCACCGGCTTCCAATGACGGTCCCACTGTCAGTGACAACCCTGAGCCTGAGCCTGAGGCTGAGCTGGATTTGGCGTGCAGTTTTGATGAAGCTTGCATGTACCTAAGCGATTTAAAGCCTCACCTGCTGACTACAGGTGGACTAGTCCCACTGCCAACTATCGACGTGAATGATGAAGAAAGCTGGACTGGCAGTGGACCGGCGCCGGCGCAAGCTGAATGGGAAATTCAATGGTGAGTACTGTCTTGTTGCCGTATTATTTTGGTGGGGCTGGCTGGGTACTTCTTTAGGGGGCTGACCATTACTGTACATTAAAACTTTTCTTTTTTTTTCCTCAGAAAAGAAAACGGCTAATGGGGGGATTTCGATGGATAATATTGTACTGTATGCTGATGTTTTCCGGCCGTACAGTATACTGTGTAATAAACCCGAATAAATAAAACTATGCATTTATTCTACATATTCAGTATCGTTTCATTATGTGTCTTCCACAGTATACTGTACAGTGGTATACAGTGCCTAACATCTATGGGCAAAAATAATTTTATTCCTAGGTGCCCTAGAACAGAAGTTCCCATGCCAATTGCCCATGAACTTGACCGCGGCCCTAAGTAGTTCCCACGCCAATTGTGCGAATATAATGTAAAATAACCCGTTCTGTGGGTCTGAGCGGGTTGAAATTTACCTGGTCCTCATGCGGGAGGACCCTTGCCATAGTGGCAAAATTTCAGCCTTCCAAGACCCCTGAAACCGGAGATACAAAAAGACAGTTTAAAAGCACATTACCAAAGTGGCTTTTTTTCTGCCATGCAAGTCAATGGCAGAAACCTGAAATTTAACATCACCCTGACTCCGTTCTGTTGCCACGAGAGGGTCGCAATTTGTCATGCAATCCTGCCGCAAGTAGGATTACATGGTCACCGAATCTGAGCCCTCTAGGTCGAACAGAACCGGAGTTGTGGGTTCCAGGTTTCTGCTCATTCTGACTTAGCCGGTTCAAAGCTTTCTCCGCCATTGCGCTCAATGGTAGGACCCTCCTCACCGGCGTGACCCTTTCTCGTCGCCATTACTGCTGGGACCCTGTTGGGGTCAAGTGAGGAGGTTCCTAACATCTAGGGGCAAAATGAATTTTATTTCTAGGTGCCCTAGAACAGAAGTTCCCACGCCAATTGACCTAGTTCCCACGCCAATTGCCGTAGTTCCTACGCCAATTGCGCGACCAGCCAGTTAAAAAACAGTGCAGCAAGCCTCTACAGTACATTTGTTACACTGGCAAAGGAGCAAATGGAAACAATGTGAGGCATTTCAACATGGTCTTTTATTGGTGGAGTCAGTACAAAAACATTTATTTATAATATTGAAACATTTAAAGTGCACAGCAATTCTAACCATCAACACACAATAATACATTCTGCAGCCTTTATTAAATTCTTCTGCCACAAAACATTTTTGGTGCATGGGGCAAAGGGAGTTAAAGTGACATTTTAAGTAACATCTCCTTTCTTAAAGAAACCCAGTACTGTATACAGTACAGTACAATGGGATGGTGCGCAACACTGTCAGTCAGACCTGCACCAGTTCAGTCCTAGAGGGCAGCAAACAGGGCAGGTTTTCAGGGCAACATTGAAAACCGTGCCTGTTTGCGGCCCTCAGGGACTGGAGTTGTGCATGTCCTGAAAAAAAAACACACAACAACATCTCCTTTGTTTGAGTACAGCAGGTACTGTAGGGCAAAACATGTAGAGTACAATACATTCAGCACAACCGTATGGTCTCACTGACAGTCCTCCACATTGTCCATCCATGGCCGATTCCTTGCATGGCGCAAAACGCCATTAATGCAGTCTCTAACGCCTTTCATTACAGGATCTGTAACTGTATAAAAGCGCCGCAATTCTTCCACAATGTTTTTCCTTAAATTGGCAGGAAGGGCCTTTTTTATGCGATTCCCATCGTAGTTCACTTTGAACACCCATTCGCAGTACAACATGTAGGGAACATGGTGCTTAAAAATGATCAAGGCATACTTGTGGGGTGCACCAGCACTCATCACCCTATACTTCTCCCTAAGCGCCGCTGTCAGATCGCGCAGGGTGATGTCGGGCACTGTTTCGATGCGAGCGGGTGTAGGTCTTTTGGGAGCGGGTGTGCTTGTGGCGACGGGCGATGGTAGGATGTCTGGGAGGAAGCTTTCCTCCGGTCGTGGTCACCGTGTTGTCTCCTGGCGTGGTCTTGACGGGGTTGTCATGTCCTCCACAACGGCATACATGTACACTACATCTTGTGGTGGAGGGGGGGCGCTTGGTGATGGAAGGGGGTCGAAGGTCCCATTCATCACATCCATGTCACCCTCCTGCTCCGGCATCGGGTAAACAGGGGCATTAGCACCGAGCAAATAATGTATGCCCGCAATGTCAGCCTCTATCTTCTCCATCCGTTGATCCATCCGTTGCTCCATTTGTAGCATCCGTTGCTCCACATTTAACATGGTCTCCAGAAGCAGATCTATCTTTGCCAGCACAATAGAATTCCCGGGGAGATCCACACTTATCCCATTCAGCATCCGGTCCAACGAGTTGCTTCTTGTGCATGGCGTCTGGACATCTGGGGGGATGGGTGCAACGGAGGATGAGATGGGGGTTCCATGGAGAGAAGCGGCATCGATGGAGAGTGGAGGAGGTGACCTGTGGACACCCGGTAGAGGAGAAGCGGAAGCGTCGAAGAGGGATGGAGAAGGTGACCTTTTGATTTCCGGGCGAGAAGCAGAGTCATCCAAGAGCAAAGGAGAAAGTGACCCGTGGATTTCAGAGTCGGCAGCGTCGTCAGATGGAACAGGAGAAGATGGGGGTGGAGAAGACGGGATATAGATTTCCGGGACAGCTAAAGCAGAGTCGTCGAAGCATATGGGAGGAAGTGGTCTGCGTGTCCGATGGGTTGGCTGCCATTCGTTTTGCGTAGAGAGCGTATTACCGTATATCTTCTTCACATAATGAGGCTTACGTCTAAGAAAACCCTTAACCTTTGGGGTCAGCAGAAGGTTTTCTTTATTGGCCCTAGCCTGTCGCTTTGCCCTTGGCGTGGAAACGGCAACCGCTTTTCGCTTTTTCAGCATGACAGGCACGGCAGAGGTGAGAGGGTTCTTGCGTCCATAGAACCGGGGATGCTCCATGGAAGCAGGTGGCACGATGCAGTACAGTATCTGGACAAGGGCAAGTTCAGATAAAGATCCTGGAGTGGTGGCCTATGCAAAGTGTGTGACCTTTTATGCATGGCTGCCAGGTACAGGTGTTGAAAGTGGGCGTGTGAGTCATTACCGTATAAATACACAATCCATTTTGTGTATTGACTGCACATAGAATACACATCGACTAAACATCGAATATACATTCTTGTGTTTGTATTTCTTTCTACTAGAAGCAATGCCTGTTAAAAAGATTTCAAAGGATCTCAGCATGCGAATTAAGGAGATGTACAGGAGCGGACACCGAATTGCTGCTATTCAACGCTGGTTAGCTACTTCTGACCTCGTTGTGCCATTAACCACCGTGAGCTATCATGCACAAGGAAAAAACAGAGACCGGAAAAAGGCACCAAGGGTAACAAACGCTTAAGTATATTTATAAAACTTAACAAAAAAAAATATAGAAAACTGTACTGTACATCTACAGTACAGTTCTGTATCTACTGTAATACTGTTGTTATTTCTGTTGATTTATATTACAACATACTGTACAGTAGTTTGTCTATTTATATTTATAGTACAGCAGTATACATTTTTTGTATATTTCAATTAATCTTACAACGGTATATACTGAATAGGATGTACTGTATATTTATATTGATATTACAACAGTATATTTGTTTTGTATATTTATATTTATAGTACAACAGTATATATATTTTGTCTATTTATATTTATAGTACAGCAGTATACATTTTTTGTATATTTCAATTAATCTTACAACGGTATATACTGAATAGGATGTACTGTATATTTATATTTATATTACAACAGTATATTTATTTTGTATATTTATATTTATAGTACACTGGCGACACACTTTATTCGAGCTCGGCTAGTCCCACGAATTCGGGTATACCCGGGTGTATTGAGGTTTGTGACTGTTTTCTGCCCGAGTGCATTGAGGTATTTTCCAAGCAGGGATTGAAGCATTTTATTCCCGCTGGCTGCAATACTGCACAGTATATATATATATATACTGCATTACAATTCATGAATTTATGCCATCTGGTAGACACGCGAAGCATTGCAGCCTATTAAATCCTAATCATTATCATTTAACAGATCAGCCGCCCGTCAGCCAGGCATGAACCCAGGCTGGGAAGGCAAACGCAACGGGGCTTGTCAGAGGTGAGGAGCGGCGCATTCCAGGTATCTGCCAGGTACATACCGGGTATTTGCTCGAATAAAGTGTGTCGGTGCAGTACAAAAGTATATATATTTTGTCTATTTATATTTATAGTACAGCAGTATACATTTTTTGTATATTTCAATTAATCTTACAACGGTATATACTGAATAGGATGTACTGTATATTTATATTTATATTACAACAGTATATTTATTTTGTATATTTATATTTATAGTACAACAGTATATAAATTTTGTCTATTTATATTTAATGTACTGTATATTACAACATTACATTTACAGTATATACATTTTATATTGCTGCATATTAATAAAACAATATAATTTCTTTACATTGTAAGGAGACAACTGTTCTGGTGGACAAAATACTGTAAGTGAGGAGAATGATGAGAGGAGTGCATTAAGGGTCAAATACACTCTGCAGGAAAAGCAGAATCTGACTGTATCCGAGAGCAGCATAAAGAAGATGAGACGCAGCATTGGATGGAAATATGGACGTGTGAGCTTAGTACTGGACAGTACAGGAGGTAAAAGTGTTGTTTCGCAAACTGTACTGCACTGTGCCGCAATTTTTTTTTATTCCTTGTCATTACAGAGTGTACCCCATGATACGGGACGCAAACAAAATCAAAAGAGTGCTCCAGGCCCAGGCATGGATCGACAGCGGGGAGACTTTCCAGGATTGCATCTTCACTGATGAGTCTACTGTGTCGCTGGAGAGATTTGCACGATTTGCGTTCCACAAAAAAGGCCGCTTATCTTTGAAGCCGCAGCCAAAACACACTGTGAAGCTGTATGTGTATGTGTGGGGTGCCATATCTAGGCGTGGACCGGGATGCATTGTCATCTTTGAAGGTAAAATGTATCAAATATAATGTCGCGTAATGCACTGTACTTGAATAGTGTTGCCTTACCGTATGCACTGTACTGTACTATTGTGCAGTTTTTTGAGCACTTTTCTTTTCTTGCTATAGGAATCATGAATAAAGCTTTCTTCCAAGACAACATTGTGCAATACATCACACGCGACTTCCCAATGGTCACCGCTTCTACCAGGACAACGATCCCAAGCACACTGCGTCAACGGCGCATATCCTTGAGCGCAGCATCAACTGGGTGAAGACGCCAGCAGAGTAAGTGAAGTAGACCGTGTCCCATTTTTGTTCCCCACTATTTTTAGCTCTTAAACCAATTGTCCTTTCTTTCCAATGACAGGTCGCCAGACTTCAATCAGATCGAAATGGTCTGGCATCAGCTGAAGGACCATATCCGGAAAGTGGTGAAACCCTCCAAAAAGGACGAGTTGTTGAAAGGCATACTGAGTTTTTGGAACGATGTACTCACCGTGGAACGCTGCAATAAATATATAGACCATATTGCCACTGTGTTGCCCAGTGTCATCTCGCGTAATGGGCAAGCATCAGGAAAGTAGTACTGTGCTGTAGTATTGTAAGTACAGTATGTTACAGGTAAGTATGGCAAAGATTTTTTCTTTCCAGATAGTAAGAGTACTAGTACTGTATACAGTAGTTAGTTTTTTCTTTACAGAGAGAGCAGCACCAGCCATCAGGTTACAGTACATAGAATTTAACAGTAGTCAGAGTATACAGTAGTTCCAGAACAGTATACAGTACACTAGTTTGACAGTACTACAGTAACTACCTACTACAGTAACTGCCCCATTTTTTTTCTTTCCAGAGAAAGCTGCACCAGCCACCTACAGTAGTTCTTCCATAATACAGTACAGTAACTGCACTAATTTTTGGTTTTCTTGTCGTTCCAGGAAAAACGGTGGCCTAGGGGGATGGGGGCGTTGTGTCCAGTCAAATCTGCTTGTACAGTCAAATGTACAGTATATAAACAGCAGCAATGATGTACACAAAACCTCTCCTCTCTCAATGAACTACTGTACTGCAGACAGAATGAGGAAAAGATAGAGACTAACGAAAAAATAATTTTACTATACAGAATATACAGTACAGTATATTAAACAGTACATTACAGTACTGTACTGTATATACTGTAGTATTAAATAATATTCTTATAAATGTGCATTACTCATGTTTCCCCATGTTTTACAAAGGTTTTCCAAATGGTTATCCAATTTCAAGCTGCCAAAATAACTTAATAAAGACTGCATTACTTTATGTATTATTCCTGATTATTTTTATATTTGTATTTTTTGGTTCCTGATAAAATAAAATAAATATTTATTCACTTTCCTGCGAATCATAATCATTGACAGCCACCCCTACAGTGCACCAATGAATTATTTTATTTATTTATTTATAAAATATTTTACCAGGATTTATATATTTTTATTTTAAAGATATTAAAGAATGTACTGTATTGTAGTAAAAACATGTGACTGTAAACCATAGTGACTGACAAATATTTTCACACCCTGATGAAATACTGTATCAGTGTACTCTCAATTATCACAGTGCTGTGCACATCAGATTTACATTTCAAATTCGAGAGGGGATTTTTCAAAGCATTACCGTTCAAACAACAGGCCTCTAAGGGTTGGGGGAGGGGGATGGTGTGATTAGACGCAGGCGTGCTGAGTGTTTGTAGCTCGGCTATGGGTGGATTAAGAACACAATGGCAATATGCAGAAAATCAACGACCCAGTGGAGAGAGGGGGATGGTAGGCTAGGGTGACTGAGCCGATTGACGCTTGGCTAGGGAAGGATTAAAAACTCTGGAGGTGTGTGGCTGAAATAGTTAACAGCAGTGTCATTTCAAAAGGCAGTTCATCATAATAATTTGATGAATAAACCCCCAAAGACAACCCCCAAATACAGTACATAAAAAGCAAGTCACTTTAACTCCCTGTGCCCCATGCACCAAAAATGTTTTGTGGCAGAAGAATTTAATAAAGGCTGCAGAATGTATTAGTGTGTGTTGATGGTTAGAATTGCTGTGCACTTTAAATGTTTCAATATTGTAAATAAATGTTTTTGTACTGACTCCACCAATAAAAGACCATGTTGAATTGCCTCACATTGTTTCCATTTGCTCCTCTGCAAGTGTAACAAATGTACTGTAGAGGCTTGCTGCACTGTTTTTTAACTGGCTGGTCGCGCAATTGGCGTAGGAACTACGGCAATTGGCGTGGGAACTAGGTCAATTGGCGTGGGAACTTCTGTTCTAGGGCACCTAGAAATAAAATTCATTTTGCCCCTAGATGTTAGGAACCTCCTCACTTGACCCCAAAAGTGTCCCAGCAGTAATGGCGGCGAGAAAGGGTCACGCCGGCGAGGAGGGTCCTACCATTGAGCGCAATGGCGGAGAAAGCTTTGAACCGGCTAAGTCAGAATGAGCAGAAACCTGGAACCCACAACTCCGGTTCTGTTCGACCTAGAGGGCTCAGATTCGGTGACAATGTAGTCCCAGTTGCGGCAGGGTTGCATGGCAAATTGCGACCCTCGCGTGGCAACAGAACGGAGTCAGGGTGATGTTAAAGTTCAGGTTTCTGCCATTGACTTGCATGGCAGAAAAAAAGCCACTTTGGTAATGTTCTTTTAAACTGTCTTTTTGTATCTCCGGTTTCGGGGGTCTTG
The DNA here is from genome assembly GCF_040206685.1 of Ascaphus truei. Lineage (NCBI taxonomy): Eukaryota > Metazoa > Chordata > Amphibia > Anura > Ascaphidae > Ascaphus > Ascaphus truei. Next base: position 140,580,699 of record NC_134483.1, on the reverse strand, counting down.
GAAGGCTGATATTTTGCCACTATGGCAAGGGTCCTCCCGCATGAGGACCAGGTAAATTTCAACCCGCTCAGACCCACAGAACGGGTTATTTTACATTATATGTACTTACAGTACATACAGGATTTATATATTTTTATTTTAAAGATATTTTAAAGATATTAAAGAATGTACTGTATTGTATTAAAAACATGTGACTGTAAACCATAGTGACTGACAAATATTTTCACACCCTGATGAAATACTGTATCAGTGTACTCTCAATTCTCACAGTGCTGTGCACATCAGATTTACATTTCAAATTCGAGAGGGGATTTTTCAAAGAATTACCGTTCAAACAACAGGCCTCTAAGGGTTGGGGGAGGGGGATGGTGTGATTAGACGCAGGCATGCTGAGTGTTTGTAGCTCGGCTATGGGTGGATTAAGAACACAATGGCAATATGCAGAAAATCAACGACCCAGTGGAGAGAGGGGGATGGTAGGCTAGGGTGACTCAGCCGATTGACGCTTGGCTAGGGAGGGAATAAAAACTCTGGAGGTGTGTGGCTGAAATAGTTAACAGCAGTGTCATTTCAAAAGGCAGTTCATCATAATAATTTGATGAATAAACCCCCAAAGACAACCCCCAAATACAGTACATAAAAAGCAAGTCACTTTAACTCCCTGTGCCCCATGCACCAAAAATATTTTGTGGCAGAAGAATTTAATAAAGGCTGCAGAATGTATTATTGTGTGTTGATGGTTAGAATTGCTGTGCACTTTAAATGGTTCAATATTGTAAATAAATGTTTTTGTACTGACTCCACCAATAAAAGACCATGTTGCATTGCCTCACATTGTTTCCATTTGCTCCTTTGCCAGTGTAACAAATGTACTGTAGAGGCTTGCTGCACTGTTTTTTAACTGGCTGGTCGCGCAATTGGCGTAGGAACTACGGCAATTGGCGTGGGAACTAGGTCAATTGGCGTGGGAACTTCTGTTCTAGGGCACCTAGAAATAAAATTCATTTTGCCCCTAGATGTTAGGAACCTCCTCACTTGACCCCAACAGGGTCCCAGCAGTAATGGCGACGAGAAAGGGTCACGCCGGTGAGGAGGGTCCTACCATTGAGCGCAATGGCGGAGAAAGCTTTGAACCGGCTAAGTCAAAAAGAGCAGAAACCTAGAACCCACAACTCCGGTTCTGTTCGACCTAGAGGGCTCAGATTCGGTGACCATGTAGTCTTAGTTGCGGCAGGATTGCATGGCAAATTGCGACCCTCTCGTGGCAACAGAACGGAGTCAGGGTGATGTTAAAGTTCAGGTTTCTGCCATTGACTTGCATGGCAGAAAAAAAGCCACTTTGGTAATGTGCTTTAAAACTGTCTTTTTGTATCTCCGGTTTCGGGGGTCTTGGAAGGCTGATATTTTGCCACTATGGCAAGGGTCCTCCCGCATGAGGACCAGGTAAATTTCAACCCGCTCAGACCCACAGAACGGGTTATTTTACATTATATTCACGCAATTGGCGTGGGAACTACTTAGGGCCACGGTCAAGTTCACGGGCAATTGGCGTGGGAACTTCTGTTCTAGGGCACCTAGGAATAAAATTATTTTTGCCCATAGATGTTAGGCACTGTATACCACTGTACAGTATACTGTGGAAGACACATAATGAAACGATACTGAATATGTAGAATAAATGCATAGTTTTATTTATTCAGGGTTTATTACACAGTATACTGTATGGCCGGAAAACATCAGCATAAAGTACAATATTATCCATCGAAATCCCCCCATTAGCCGTTTTCTTTTCTGAGGAAAAAAAAAGAAAAGTTTTAATGTACAGTAATGGTCAGCCCCCTAAAGAAGTACCCAACCAGCCCCACCAAAATAATACGCCAACAAGACAGTACTCACCATAGAATTAAAATTCATTTTCCCCCAGATGTTAGGAACCCCCTCACTTCACCCCAACAGGGTCCGAGCATGTACAGTACTGTACTTTAAAATAAATTAAATATGCAATTTTACTATTACTGCGCGCGCACGCACAGACTGTGTACTGTAGGTTGAACCGCGAAGGTATTAGACTTCAGAGACAACAGCTCGCAAACGCCCCCATGCGTTTTTACATGGCATTGCAGTATTGCAGACAGCGGGAATAAAATGCTTAAATCACAGCCGAGAAAATAACGCTATACACCCCGAGAGAAAACGACACAAAACCGCATATCACTGGGATCTTCTGAAATTCGCGGAGCTAGCCATGTAAGAATAAAGTTGGTCGTCAGTGTATTAGGATGGGTCAGCTCAGAACTGAGCTGCCTCTCACTATTGCAGCTGCTTCCCCTTCTAACTGTTACCCAGCTACCTACCTGCTCCTCACTAACAGCGCCACCATCTGCACCACTAGTTGAAGCAAGGGCCTGATCTGTGAGCACTAAACCCTTTTCAAGATTGTCAATGTCCCTCAATATTGCAAGTTTCCTCTTCAGATCGGCAATCTCTGACTTTAAAGAGACCACCTGCTCACACTTCTCACAGCAGTATGCTCCCTGAAATGACTGTTCCAAGTGCACATACATGTGGCAAGATATGCATTGAGTGGCATCTTCAATCCTGCTCATTATAGCAACTATGAAGTTTTTAAGTACTAACAATAAACTGTACTTTAATATACTATACCTTGTTTAACTCCTTCCTTGTTCAAACTGCTTCTAGTTCTAACTGCACACTTTATACAACCAGCACTTGAAATCAACCAGCCACAGAGATCAGGACACGCAAGCTCAGGATTCGTGAGCAACCGCGACAGACACCAGGTGTGCTAGGTTAGCAATCAGCCAAACACAGCCACTGCTGGCTCAGGCAGAAGAAAATTTACTGGGTATATTGTCTTGGGAGGGGCTAGCCCACTGTGTGAGGATCCTTCTCAAGTGGGGGCGCTGGTAGAATACATGTTAATTACACCCCAGGCTCCCTGCAGTGGAGGATCAGGCCTCCTGTGAGCCATCAGGTAAAGAACTGCACGTAGTCACCCTAGACACGGAGGAAAAGGGGCTACATATAGTTGGATCTGACCACTTTAGTATCCTGCAAGTTGTAGCAGATGTTTTTGCACCGATTAATTCCATGCTTTATTTAATAGTAGTGCTATTGAAAATGATGGTTAAAGACGAAATCCATGGTTAGTTTTTTTCCTCTTCATTTTTTAATACAGGGAGGAAGGAGAGGGTCTCCGTAGCTGAATTAATTTCAGCTCCGGAGACTTCTGCATCAAGAAATTCTTACCTCCAAAGGGTGTGCTGGTATCTCTTGCAGTTTATTGCCACTGGTAACATGGGCCACACTGTGTAATGTCATGGCTCTCTATTGGCCCGCAGGGCCCAGGAGCTTTGAAAAGCAGCTATAAAGTTAAGCCTGGCGTGGCTACCGGCACAAACTACGAGGTAAGTAACTCTGGATGCAGGGTGTCCCCGGAGATGAAATATATGGGGTTCAGCTCCGGAGACGCTCTGCTTAAATCCTGTATTAAAAAAATTAAAACAAATAAAACCTGGTTTTGATTGCCTCTTTACGGAGATAACATCTGTACATCCAAAATCCTTCCATTATAGATATGGGAATTTCTCCAAGTATTTTGGACTTGTGTGAGAGAGATGCCACCAACATTACAGTACTGTTAACCAAATTGTAGTGAATTGAATAAAGGGCTGCTCTTTATTACATAATGGTCAATAAATGAAGAAAATTGACATTAGCATTATTTAATTCCAATTTCATTAATCGACAAGTCCACTAAAGTCATATAATCAATGGTAAAGCAGAGATAATGGACTTCTTACTTAGGCAATATTTTAGCGATAGTTTTAATTCTAGTGTATGCAAATAAGTAAGTAAATAAAATCATTAATGCCTAGGTACTTACCATATTCACATGCAGTTGAATAAAGTATGATATCTAACGATATTGGGCTGCTGCCAAGAAAGTATCGACTATGTAGATAATGGCAGGATACGATTAGTTAACCTAGAATAGATTATCAAAAACCCTACAGTAATATTACCATTGTAACACATAATAATACAGTATATTACCCCATTAGTAGCTCAACTGGCCAGCTACTGTACTCATGAATGATCAACCCATGTCTTGCTGGACACTTGGGCTATTTTGTGATTAATCCTACTGTGTGTTTCTAATTGCAACCTTCTTCTCTGCTTCATATTGTACCTTTTGTTATTACTTTGTTGATGTCCCATAAAAGTTTGATTAGTGGAAAAATTCTGCCTACACCCCTGTGACTCTCCTTAGTTTTTTGCGTTGGTTTGCTGCTCCCTGTGTATGTCCTATACCTTTTCCAAGGCTGTCTAATATTTGCCCTTCCTGTCTCCACTGCTCTCTTTCTTTAAAACGGTCTCATTCGTTGATCACTTCTTTTGGTACTCCCAAACCCTATTTTTTTTTTGCCAATCTCCAGTTCTCTCCATTTTCAAGGCCCATCTAAAACCTCACAATTGTAAAAATAATTTTTATTAAGAAATTATTTTATCTCAATGTGTGCATTAATTTTATGCATTTGTTCTTATTTATTTCATTCTTTTCATCATTAGAGCTCTGAATAAAACAATCTAAAATATTTATGCCAAAATTCATAAATATTATTAGCTTTATTTCAATAATTCAATTATTTCAGTCTTTTTGCAATGTCATTTTCATGTTTTATGAGGAAATAAACTATGTACAATTAGTTTCATCTTATAAAAGTAGTAAGTAGAAAAGATAAATCCTCCACTTACTTAGTATATCGTCTGGGTTACATTTTTGATCGGGAGTTAAACTGTTAATAATTTACAGTATATCATATATCTATTTTGTCCAATAGTGCAGCTAATAGTGTCCCCATAACATTGAATGCAATCTCACAGTTTAGATGGACATTTTCCATTCTGTCTTTGATGTGTCAAAAATAATTGAGTGCATTCAGATAATTAGTAGGAGATGGTTTACTGTAGGTCCCTTTTATAGAAAGGAAAAGATATGTGAAATTTCTGAAATGCATGCTATAAACATGTGCAGTTCATACTAGATATACTTAACATAAGGAATACAAGACCAAATAATGATATGAACAGTCTTGAAACATACACATCTTTCAGTACTAAGTATTAGGGCATTCCTATTAAATTACTAGAAATATAAGATAATAAAAAATAGATACAGTAATATTCTTGTGAAAAATGATTGATTGATGGAAAAATTTGAGGAAAGGCAGTCTTTAACACATCAAATCTATCTGCTGCCTTTTCACAACGGAATGGTTTCATTTTCAGAGAGGCATTTGTTCAAACTACTTTCTCAGACATAATGTATGTTTCTTTTTATGATGAATGTCATGATGAATTGAAATATCAACTATACTAGATCAGACAAAAATGGTTCGGAATCTATCAGACATACGTGTCCTCCTATTGATACAGGGATTAACTTGGCAATACAGACAAAGCAAAAAATGCTATATGCCATTAAACCAAATTATTTTGGTCTTGAGAACAAGCAGATAAAAATTGATAGACTTATACTATGATTATACTGGCCAACTATCGCTGTTTATGTGGGAGATTCCTCATAGTACATTAAAAAATGTATCATTTACCTTCTCCCTGAAATTACTCTATTATTGTCAAGTCAATGGAATTGGAAAAGATCTCCTGCATTTTTCCATAAAATGTCCCTGTCACGTACGGCACCCTGCGAGCATGCGACCTGCATACGAGACAAGGGTTAATACTCACGCCCTCAAGCGCTCCCATTTGTTACCTTCGCAGAGGTCCCTCAAATGGACAATATCTCCCCTAAATGACATGGATCAATACACAACCTGCAAGCTGCCCCACTTTTTACCTCCGCAAAGGTTCCTCATATGAGTTCTATCTCTCCTGAATACGTCCCAATATACCACCGCCACAAACAGCACACAAGTGAGCACATGACTTAGATATGCCAGCAGGGTTAATACACACAGCCACCCTAGCCAACTCACCTTTTGCCTGCACAAGGTACCTCCAGTGAGTTAATATTAATCCCTACTCAATTGCAAATCATATCTATCCACCGCCTCCACCTGAGATAGTTATTCAAACAAAATATGTAAAATTATTATTTGCCAGGGGACCAGTTGTAGCAAAATGTGTCTGAAAATGTATTTACTTTCTCATGAGCGTGCAACAGTTCATTCAGACCTGTACTGGTAGAGAAGTTGAGGTCTCATGGATTTAGTCCTAAATCCACCTCTGTTGATATCTAATTGTTCATCATCTTTCCTTGGAATATAAATCCAATTTTTCCCATTGTCCTAACCTAGACCCACCCCGTCATAAATCGGCTGTGAGATTAACAGTTTTATGACAGAGAGACAAAACATCATATTTTCTTTGAAGCTGACAGAGCCCAGTTGGCTTATTGTTTATGACCTTCTAAACATCAGTGTCACCTCAAGTGGGCTATCCTCCATAGCCCCCTCAATTAAGTCCCTTTGAAGCTCTGCACCAAGCCCTAGAGGGTTCTGGCCTTTTACAAACCCAGATATAGGGGTCTATTCTTGTAGCCTCAAAGAGTTAGCTGCTACATCGCAAGGTTTGGCACGTTTTCGCCAAATGGTTTTTCAGTTGTTATCACAGTACAGGTAGTCCTCGGTTATCCGACACAATGCGTTACTCAAAATGGCGTTGTAAAGCGAAACGTTGTAAAGCGAAACACGTTTTCCCATAGGAACACTGTTTAAATGAAAGGTTCCGTTCCTGAAGGCATTTTTAACACTAAAACACACCAAATATTTTATGCAGGCAATAAGATATGCAGCACACACATAAATTATATAGTGTATATACTGTATTATATATATAATATAACATAATAAATAATATATTATATAATATATAGTATAATATTATATATATACGCTCTTAGGACGCTTTGCAACGTTGTTTATGTGAATGTGTATATATATACACATATACACAACGTTGCAAAGCGTCGTAAGAACGTTGGATAAGCCATTTTGGCGTTGTAAAAATGAATATAAGTATGCATTGCATAGCGTTGGATAAGCCATTCGTTGTAAAGCGAAGTGTTGTAAAACGAGGACTGCCTGTATTACGAACGAATCTGAAACCATGCGACGGGAAAATGCTTAAACCGTTCGGCAAAGCAGCAAACTCATCTCAGCCTCTCTCAAAGTTCTCTCCATACAATCTGGCCCAGCTGCATAGAGAGCAGCACAAAGAGAGCCACCTCTCCCTGCACAATTCTCACAGGCGATTGCACAGTTTTAATTAAAAAAATTATACTAGTGGGGTTTCCAGAGAAGAACCGTGTTGATTTCAGGTTCGTGGACCCCCTGCTTCCCTAGATACAGGCCATGTTATGTGGTGTCGGTATCTGCTCTGCATTTAAATGTCCCGGTCACGTAAGGCACCACATAACAGGGCCTGTATCTCGGGAAGCAGGGAGTTCCCGGACCTGAAATCAATAAAGTTCTTCTCCGGAGACCCTCTGTTCCCACACACTACTATTAAAATTTGTAATTAAGGGGTTAATACCGCTACCCACCTGAGGGGCCACTATCCCCACCCTCTACCGATTGATTGGCACAGTGGTACATAATGCTCATATAATATGGGCATGATAATCCACTCTAGCAGTCAGTGGACAGCCTAAAAAAATTAACAGGCCCAAAAATACACAACAATAAAATAAATGTAACGTCTAACAAACAGAACAATTAAATTAAATGCCTAAACTATCCAAAAATGTAATAACAAAAAGCCCATAAATACATAACAATTAACTTAAAACAATAAACAGAAATAGAACACATAATAATTAATTCGAAACAAGCATTTGCCAAAAAATGCATTGTCTGTCACTGTATTTATCTATGCCCCAAAGGGGCATAGATAAATACATTAGCAGTCAATGGGCAAGCAAAAACATAAAAATACATTAAAAAAAAACCTGAAAATTTAAAATTACATACATTCAATATTTTTTTAACCTTTTAGATGCCTTCACCCTCTGAATCCCGGCGTATCAGGAAGCTCTTGATCGGCCACAACATCCTCTAACTTTGTAAGAACTACAGATAGTTGATTTTATTGCACCCATTATTACACATTAAGGCACCAATTGGCACGTTGTGGTATACAGATATTATTTGGTAACTCGTTGCTCTATTTATTGCAAAAGACCCGATAACGCAAATCAGCTGGTAAAACGTAAAATGGAACATTAACAGATGCAATTATGTCTGCTATACCGGTATGGGTGGATGACTATGCCTTAAACAAAACATTCAAAACATAACTTTCATGCTCTCATACAAACCAGATTTTGTTAACCCCTTTTACAGTATATCAGTTAGTCAATAAAGCTACTTGTCATCCAGTATCATGATTCCTCTATCTACATTTACTTTCACATTCTTTCCCTTACTAAAATGTGCCTTTTTTCTTTTGCAATATACTGTACTACAATTCTCCACAACATGCTACCACCTGACCTTTAATGAATTGCTCTACAACTAAAATGCTAATCCATGTACTCAACCTTTCCTGCTTTGACTGTTGCAATCTTCTATTAACTGACCATCTTGCATCAAAGCTCTCTAAGGGCCTCATGCACTAAGCGCCGAAAAGGCTTTTATCGCCATTTTCTCGCCAAAATTGCCTTCCCGATTCAGTAAGCCCCGATAAGTGGGAAAAATCGGCAATTTTTGTTCCCAATAAAAAATTATCGGCAGCCGGGTGCCGATAAGCCACTTATCGGCACTTTTTGAACTCGGCTGAATTCAGGTAGCCCCGATCAGCTTTTCGCTGCTGATCGGCATTCCAGAATTGAGAGTTTTATGCCAATCCGTCCCGCCAACTAAAGTTGGCGGGTTGGTGGTGTATAAGCATTGGCAAAAGAGACACTTAGAAAAAATCAGGCCTTTTTCCTGGCTGGGATTGATGCCGGGGGTCTCCGGAGCTGATACCCATTAATACCAGCACAGGAGGCCCCCGGCATGCATCCGAGGCAGGAAAAATGCATTTAAAGCTCACTTCATTACCTTAGCGGCTAACCGCTAAGGCAATGAAGGGGTTAACCCACCGTGCCAGGTTTATTGTGGGTAGCGGGGGTGGGTGAAGGGGGTATTTGGCCCTTGTTGCTTGTTTAGGGCTTGCGGGGGGGGTTGCGGATGCACTTAACCCCTTCACGACCGTAGCGGTTATGACCGCTACGGTCATGAAGTGGTTAAGCCCTCCCGCTAGCCACCCGCAAGCACTAAACAACCACCATTGGGGCCAAATACCCCCTTCACCCACCCCCGCTACCCACAATAAAAAATTACACACACAACAGCCCCACACTAAATAAATAAATATAAAAAAATATATATATATATATATATATATATATATATATATATATATAAAATCAAAAAATAAATAGATGATACCGTTCTGTGGCTAACAAAATGCTTTTATTTGTGCGAGCTTTTGAGATACACTGATCTCTTCTTCTGGCGATGTTACAATGAATGAAGCAAAAGGTATACTTAAAAACAGTGTCTCTTGGAATGTTATCTGTGCTGTTCCTTCCCCCGGTGTGGATGTGTTTTATGGCTAGAGGTGTCAAAAGGTTACTGAAAGCAAGTGAAGAAAGAGTGTGTATGTGTATCAATGTGAATAAAAATGAATGGAGAGCCCACAGTATATACAGTGCTTTACACAAGGTGTGTGTGGAGTGGGAGTGGATATAAATGGTGTGGGTGTGGAAATGTGAGAGTTTGTAGCACAACTAAAAGTGTGTGTGGATACTTAGTGGTCCCTATTGGTATATATGGATGGAAAAACAAGGAGTATTAGTATGTGTGAGAGACAGCTGTGTGTGCATACATATAGCACAGTATGTACAGACATGGCCTTTAGCGCTCATGGGACGAGAGTTCACTACTGTCAGTAATGACTCATAAAATTTCGATCTCTGTTTAGGCCACTGCTAAGTGTCCCGAACAGTTGCATAAATTTGTATTCATGCAACCGTCTCTCTTTCGGGGTTTTAAGATTACCTTTGAGTATTGCAACCCTCAGATCGTTCATCTTATGGCCAGAGTCAGAGAAATGTTCGCCAACAGGACTGTCTCTTGTACCGCGTGTGATGCTGTGCCGATGCAGGTTCATTCTCTTGTTTAGCCCCTGCCCTGTCTCACCTATGTAGTAGCAGCCCCCTGGGCATTTCATGCACATGATGAGGTACACGACATTGCTGGAAGAACAGGTGAACCTATATATATATATATATTACCCCAACAACCCCTATACCCCCCTAACATACACATATATGCACATGAATGATACTAGAGGCCGGCGGGGGCCCTAGAGTGTTACCCGCAGGCCTGCACTACCAATTCTGTGCTCCCCCAATTAATGTCAAAACACATACAGTACATACTTATAAAGAAATTACCCCCCCCCCCCCATAACACATACAGTATAGTTATGGGCGCAATTACTATTATCCACAAATGGATAATAGTGAATGTGCCCATTTTAAATACATAAAGAACAATAAATACATTAAATACATATTGCACTCACCCTTGTCCGGCTGCCACGATGAAGGCCATCCTCATCTTCATCCTGCCCATGCCCCCTCCGCTGCTGCAAAACAGAAACAAGAATAAAAACATCCAATGTAATGTCCCATAACCCCTTAATCACCATAGCGGTTATTAAACGCTACAGTCATTAAGGGGTTTACCCACCCTCACCAACTACACGGGAGGCCTACATACCCTACCCCACTAAACCCCCACCCCGTGATGCCTAATCACCCTCACCCAATACCCAGCCGAGAGGCCTACCCACATACCCTTGGGCCAATACCCCCTCCCCCCACACCCAGAACCCACAATAAAAACAATACGCTTCCCCACAATAAACATCATTCTATTTATTAAGTACATAACCCACCCCCTGTGCCCCCCCCCCCCTTTTGCATACCGGGTTAATACCCTGGTGGGCCTGACGGGTCACCTCACAGACCTACAGGTTACCAGCAACTTGTTTCCTACAGGTTCTGGAGGCCTATTGGTGGGTCCCGCCAGGTGCCATGGCCCACCAGGTGGTCTCCGTGGGTCACTGTGGGCCACAATTGGGTCCTCACGGTAGGCCTGCGGATGTATGGGAGCCTGAGTCAGACCCACAGGTGTCTCCCCACGGGGGTCTGGGGACACACGGGTGGGCACTATGGGTCCGCGGTGCCCCCATAGATGTGGGGCCACCGGTTCTTCCCCACACACTACGGGTCCACGGTGCCCCCACCGATGTGAGGCCATCGGTTCTTCCCCACACACTACGGGTCCGCGGTGCCCCCACAGATGTGGGGCCACCGGTTCTTCCCTGGAGGTGTCCCTCGTGGACCCACCAGCCTGATACCCGTGAGATACCCGAGGATACCGCAGGTGGTCTCCAGGGGTCTCACGCAGAACCAAAAGGAACCAACCCTGAATGTAAAATAAATAACCCTGACCTATACATTCAATACATCAATCCCCCCCCAACACATACAGTACAATAATGTGCAAAAAAACTATTATCCAGATAGGGATAATAGATTATTTGCCCATTATTAAACACATTAACTAGCATATTAAAATAAATAAAGTACTTTGGAGTTCCCACGCTCTGATTGGCTACCGTACCATGTGAGGCCGGCCATCTTTCTTTTCATGACGTCATCTTAAAGGCAATTGAAGCACAGCCATTCTGATTGGCTGTGCTTTCATTGCCTTTAAATGACGTCATCATTTTTTTTTCTCAGCCAAAGCACATGGTTTTCACGGCCCAATTAGGGCCGTGGGAACCATATAACGAAAATGTGACGTCATAGGCCTATAAAAGCCTATGTCGTCTCATTTTGAAGACACCGAGGAGGAAGGACCTCCTACAAAAGAAGAAGGCCAGGGTGTGGCCGAAGAAGACAAGAAGACCCCGGAAGAGACCGCTAGAAGATACAAGAAGGAAGAATACAGATGAAGATGGATTACAAATAGAAGATCCCTGGATTGTTTTGTTTTTTTAATTTAATGTTTATTATTTTATGGTTTATTATTTTATGGGTTCCTGTGCGTGGATTGGGTCGAGAGTAACCTGTTCAATGGGAGTCGGTGAGTGGGTCAAGTAATGATAAGTGAACAAAAGAAATGTATTTAATTTAACTTGTTAATTTTTTTTTGTTTTTTTACATGTGTTTTTTATTTTTTTTGGTATATCATTTCTTGCCACTGTATGTATGTATGTATATGTATGTATGTATGTATGTATGTATGTATGTATGTATGTATGTATGTATGTATGTATGTATGTCTAGATTGATATATACATACAGGGTAAGAAATGGTGTTGTTTTAAAAGCTTGTTTTGCTGTGTTTAAAATGTTTTTGGCTATGCTGCTATGCATAAATGTGTGTGTCATGTATTTTAAAATTAGATAGATGTAATTTTTGGTCTTGTGTGGTGTACTTTAGGTCAGGGTGAGGCTTGCTTTTGTATATTGTATTCTTTGTGGTACTAATATTTTCTATGAGGATAACTTGTTCTGTTTAACGATTGAAATAGTTAATTATTTAATTGTTATGGATGGAATTTAAATTGTTTAGTGATTTAATTAATGAATGCTAATTGATTTATGGTTACTTGATTGGTTTAAATAGTATACTTGTTTGGATGTATTGGTATTTTGTTTGGAATATGTTATTGTTAACATTCATTGGCAGAGTGTACATGTTCATAGATTGTATGCATCATATATACAATGTAAATTCAATGTTTTGATTGGCATTTGAGGCTTTTGATTGGCATTTGAGGATTTTGATTGGCATTTGAGGATTTTGATTGGAAGATGAGATTGGATTTTTTTAAGGAAATATAATTTTACTGTACTGTGTCTGTATGGAAAAGTGGTATTTGTAGTAGAGCATGTTTTTGATAACCCTTCTACATTTATTTGTATATTGGTTCATCATGTGTGTATATATCTCTATATCTCTCTCTATATATACAGGTATATATATATGTGTGTGTATATATATATAGTTGAATGATGAAGCCACGGTACAAATTAATGGGTGAACGGTGGGTATCAGGCCAGGGTGGCTTAACCCCTTAATTACCTTTGCGGTTATTATCCGATACGGTGATTAAGGGGTTAATTGATATCTGAATGTAATTGCAATGTATTTGCTATTTATTGGCTATGTATTTTGTGGGCAATGGAGGACAAGGATTTTGCTGGCGATGGGGGTTTCTTCTTGATGAGGTCAGTAGTATTTTATTTATTTTAATATGCTAGTTAATGTTTTTAATTATGGACAAATAATCTATTATCCCTATCTGGATAATAGTTTTTTTGCACATTATTGTACTGTATGTGTTGGGGGGGGATTGATGTATTGAATGTATAGGTCAGGGTTATTTATTTTACATTCAGGGTTGGTTCCTTTTGGTTCTGCGTGAGACCTCTGGAGACCACCTGCGGTATCCTCGGGTATCTCACGGGTATCAGGCTGGTGGGTCCACGGGGGACACCTGCGGGGAAAAACCGGTGGCCCCACATCTGTGGGGGCACAGCGGACCCGTAGAGTGTGGGGAAGTATCGGTGGCGCCACATCTGTGGGGGCACCGCGGACCCGTAGTGCCCACCTGTGGGTCCCCAGACCCCGTGGGAACCACCCGAGGCCCCACAGACATCTTTGGGTCTGACCCGGGGCTCCCAGACATCCGCGGGCCTACCGTGGGGACCCAATTGTGGCCCACGGTGACCCACGGAGCCCACCAACAGGCCTCCAGAACCTGTATGAAACAAGTTGCTGGTAACCTGTTGGTCTGTGAGGTGACCCGTCGGGCCTACCGGGGACGCATGGGCCTGGGGTATGAACCCTGTATGTAAAAGGAAAAATCATGTATTTATTGGGTGGCACTTGGGGTGGGTTATGTACTTAATAAATAGAATGATGTTTATTGTGGGGCAGTGTATTGTTTTTATTGTGGGTACTGGGGGTGGGGGAAGGGGGTATTGGCCCCAAGGGTATGTGGGTAGGCCTCCCGGCTGGGTATTGGGTGAGGGTGGTTAGGCTTCACGGGGTGGGGGTTAGTGGGGGAGGGTATGTAGGCCTCCTGAGTGGTGGGTGAGGGTGGGTTAACCCCTTGATGACTGTAGTGATTAATAACCGCTATGGTGATTAAGGGGTTAGGGGACATTACATTGGATGTTTTTATTCTTGTTTCTGTTTTGCAGCATCGGAAGGGGCATGGGCAGGATGAAGATGAGGATGGCCTTCATCGTGGCAGCCGGACAAGGGTGAGTGCAATATGTATTTAATGTATATATTGTTCTTTATGTATTTTAAATGGACAAATGCACTATTATCCATTTGTGGATAATAGTAATTTTGCCCATTACTGTATTGTATGTTTTAGGGGGGGTGTATTTATTGTAAAGTATTTGTGTTGTTGTATTTTTGGGGGGGGTGGGCATAGAATTGGTACTGCAGGCCTGCAGGGAACACCCGAGGGCCCCCACAGGCCTCTAGTATCATTGCTGTGCATCCCAAAAATGAGATATATGTAATGGGGGTATAGGGGTTGTTGGGGCACAGGGGTGTATATTGTGTATTGCAATGTTTATTGGGGGCAATTGTCCCCAATAAACATGCTATTATGCCTTAACCCCTTCATTGCCTTAGCGGCTATCCGCTACGGTAATGAAATAGCATTAATGTATTTTAATAATATTGCGCGGGAGCAGGGGTTTCCCTAAGCTGAACCGCATTGATTTGTGGCTCAGGGACCCCCTTCTTCCCGAGTTACAGGCCCCAGTTTGGGGCATTGGTTCCAGTGTCACCGCCATCTTTATAGCATCCAAGACGCGCCGTGGGCTCTATAAAGATGGCGGCGACACTGGCATCCGATGCCCCTTACCGGGGCCTGTAACTCGGGAAGAGCAGGGGTTCCCTGAGACACAAATCAATGTGGTTCAGCTCAGGGGACCCCCTGCTCCAGCACACTATTATTAAAAATACATTAAGGCTGCTTAAATACCATAGCGTATAGCCGCTAAGGTAAGGAATGATTGTTTATTTATATGTGTGTTTTACTTATAGTGTAGATGTGCAGAGGGTCTCCGGAGCTGAACCGCTTTGGTTTTAGGTCCAGGGACCCCCTGCTTCCCGAGATACAGGCCCCTCTAGGGGGTGCTGGTATCCCTCTGCTTTGTTTACATTCCGTGGTCACGTGATCGGGACATTAAATGCAGAGGGATACCGGCACCTCATAACGGGGCCTGTATCTCGGGAAGTAGGGGGTCCCCGGACCTGAAACCAATGCGGTTCAGCTCTGGAGACCCCCTGCACATGTACACTATGAATAAAATAAAATTTGTTTGGAAAGATTTTTAATGTGCCGATGTTTGCGCAGAGAGAGCGGCGGGTCTCTCTCTGCTGCAAACACATATCGGCATTAATGGCCTATCACCAGGCTATCGGGAGCCAGGCTCTTTTATCACTGGCTCATCTGCATTTTGCTTTAGCAGAAATTTGGCAGGGATTCGGCATGGATTCGGCCCTTACTGAATACTTCGAGGGCAAATCGCCAAAATCATGCCGATAGGGAACACTTGGCGATTGCACTTTTTTGGCGCTTAGTGCATGAGGCCCTAAGTTACAGTCTATTTAAACATTGCTGTTAGGCTCATGCCACTGTTTTTAAGATCTGTCTCTACCTTCCCCACTGTGAAATTTTTTTGCACGTTTCCTATTCGTTTCTCCAGAAAGAAAATAAAGACAACAGAAAACTGGAACCTCTTAATAAATAACTAGAACATTCAAAAGTCAA
This sequence comes from Ascaphus truei, assembly GCF_040206685.1. Lineage (NCBI taxonomy): Eukaryota > Metazoa > Chordata > Amphibia > Anura > Ascaphidae > Ascaphus > Ascaphus truei. The sequence continues at coordinate 140,564,784 of NC_134483.1, read as the reverse complement.
AAATATTATAATTTATTTCTATCTGTTCAGAAGAAAATTCAGATTGATTAGAAAAAAGTTTAATACTCTGTAATTACAAAATTTGTTTATTAAAAAATATAGATACTGTTACACACATACCGAAAAATTCCTATAAATGCTCACATCAAATGGTAATGTTACCAACCTCCTAATACACTCATAATTATACAAACATATAATAAAGCAAATTCTTTGTGAGTTATGTATAATTTGTTTCATTTTATTGGAGATTGAATTTTAATTTGCATCAATTTTCTCCAGCTCCTCAAGTACAGTTTGAAGCTTGTGTGTATCTTCAATCTCATTGAGTAAAATAGGCCAATGCCCACCCAAGTCTTAAGGAATAAATTGATACAACACTGCCCAAATTTTCATACATACATTTATATAATTGGTCCAAGCAACTCCTCTTCTAACTGCTTCCAATCGCAAACTCATGCAAGTGTAGCAAAACTAATATGCACACCAAACATTGATACAAGAGTGACACAAAAAGTACAAAAGGTGCAATTTGCATAATTTGGGAAGCAATGCAACATATGTATTCCAATGCAACCCATCATACTTATCCCTTTGATTTTATGGTCCCTATACCGTTTTGTTTTTCTTTCTTATGGACACCAATGCTTTTTTTCTAATTTCAGTACAGCTTTGTAAGTTAGTTACCTCAACCATGTTTTATTCTCTTGTACCAGCATCTTACTAATAGTGACACTAAAAGGAGCAATCCTTTATGTGTGTTTTTTTTCTTCTTCAATAAATCAGCTCTATAGTATCAGATAATACTTGCCACAGGAGACCAGGACTAATACCAGGGATCAAGTCGCCATACAGAAACACAAGAGTCTATCAAATTAATTTACTGAATAAAGTATCCACAACTGACATATAAACAGACAACACACTATAGCAAATGGTTCCCTCTATGACGTGCTGTGTAACATGCGGGGAGTCACGCCGCCATCGGCGTGCTCCCCACTCACCGGCACCACTGCGGGTCCCCCCGTACCATGCACGTTAGCCTCCCTCCATGCCACCCGATCGCCACCGTACTAAGGCCCGCACGCGCACGCAGGCAACTCCTAAATAGTGCCGGCTCTTGGCGTGTACCCGGCAACGCACACGGAAGCACGCTCCAGCCTCTTAAAGGCACAATGTCCCGGATGGCACTCGCGCAATCAGTTGCATGGACACTACTCTGCCCTCCCTAGCTCCATCCCAGGTAGCTCACCTAGACCTGTCTCCTATCACAGCCTCACTCGTTCACACACCTCCATATTGCTGTTCTGCCACTGGACCCTCTCACCTACATATGCTCAGCTGTGCCACTGGCACTTCGGCTGAGCATAGATCCTGTTGCTGTACTCATCACTCTCTGCCTCCTTAGTCCTGTCTTGTCTTTCAGTCCTGACCATGTGTACCAAACCGGCTTCCTCCTCAACTACTCCGAACCTCTGGCACCCGACCTTGGCTTACGTCAATACGACTACTCTGCTCTCTCCGCTCCCAACCTTGGATACGGCAATACGACCACTCCGCACTCTCCGCACCCGATCTTGGCTTGGTAATATGACTACGTTCCTCTCTCTAACCCCGGACTTGGCTAACAGAACCTTCTACTAACCATACTTCTCCTGCACCGGCCCAGATATCCAGACTATTCTACACACAAGACGTGCCCTCGTGGCTGTGGGTGGTGTAATATCCATTCCCACCTCAGCACCGTGGTCCCGCCTAGTTTGTGATGAGCACAGCGTGACACACTGCCGTTTGCCCAGGCTCTTCGTGACACAGTCTTCAAGGATTTAATTTGTAGCAAAGGGGAACAAACACGTGTATACACACAAGAGGCACTCAGCCCTCAACCTTCAGCGGTTTATTTTTCCATTAGTGACACTAAACATTTTAAACATTGTCACTTTAAGAAACAAAATAAATCATTAAAACAAACATCTACACCTGTCAGGAGTCTAACTCACATCTGCAATGTTGGCTGTCTAAGCCAGTTACAAACTTTAAATAAAACACAGTTAAACATTGAGTCATAACTGTCAGATGGGGACAGCATCCCAGTAGATCAGGCCTGCACAACTCGTAAAGCGAGAAAAGCCGAGGAAAAAATCTGTTCCAAGGAAAAAAAATTGGGCTGCCTGGATACAATCATCATCATCATCATCATCATCATCATCATCATCATCATCATCATCATCATCATCATCATCATCATCATCATCATCATCATCATCATCATCATCATCATCATCATCATCATCATCATCATCTCTCCTCCAGCACCACTCATCATCATCATCATCCTCATATATCTCCCCCAGCACCCCTCATCATCATCCTCATATCTCCCCCAGAACCCCTCACTATCAACCTTTGCGATACTCCCCATCTATCTCTCATACCCCCATCTCTCCCCCTCACCCACACATAATACTCCCCCTCCACATCAAACACACAATACCCCCCTGCACACCACACACATCCCACCCCCCCTGTACCTCACATTTTTCTCCCCCCTGCACCTCACATCATTCTCCCGGTGTGCACCTCACATTGTGCTCCCCCTGCACCTCACATCATTCTCCCCCCCTGCACCTCACATATCTCTCCCCCCTGCAAATCACATCACTCTCCCCCCTGCACCTCACATCATTCTCCCCCATTGCACCTCCAATCACCCTCCCCTGCACCTCCAATGACCCCCCTTACACCTCCAATGATCCTCCCCTGCACCTCCAATCACCCCCTTGCACCTCCAATCACCCTCCCCTGCACCTCCAATGACCCTCCCTTGCACCTTCAATGACCCTCCCCTGCACCTCCTATCGCCCCCCCTGCACCTCCAATCAGCCCCCGCACCTCCAATCACCCTCCCCTGCACCTCCAGTGACCCCCTCTGCACCTCCAATCACCACCCCTGCACCTCCAATCACCCCCTGCATCTCCAATCACCCCCGTTCATCTCCAATCACCCCCTGCACCTCCAATCACACTCCCCTGCACTCCAATGACCCCCCCTGCACTTCCAATCAACCCCCTGCACCTCCAATTACCCCCCCTGCACCTCCAATCAGCCTCCCTGCAACTCACATCATTCTCCCCCCCTGCACCTCACATCATTCTCCCCCCTGCACCTCCAGTCACCTTCCCCTGCACCTCAAATCACCCTCCTCTGCACTTCAAATCACCCCCCTGCACTTCAAATCACCCCCTGCACTTCAAATCACCCTCCCCTTTGCACTTCAAATTGCCCCCCACCTTGCACTTCAAATCGCCCCCCTGCACTTCAAATCGACCCCCTGCACTTCAAATCGCCCCCCCCCTGCACTTCAAATCACCCCGCCTGCACTTCAAATCACCCCCCCTGCACTTCAAATCACATCATCTTGCCCCCCCTCCCTTCCCTACCTTATCTTACCTTGCGGTGGACGAGGCGGCGGAAAAGCAGGCAGGACTGCACACACGCTCTAGCAAGCAGCAGGCAGGAAGTGCCTCAATGCAAGAGCGTGCTGCTACTCTGCGAGGGGGAAAGCGGGCTCGTGGGGAGGATGACAGCGGGCTCGCGGGGAGGGTGACAACACTCTCGCGGGGTCGCGGGAGAGCGGGGGCGCGGGAGAGCAGAGGGGGAGAGCAGAAAGCCGCCACGGGCCACACAGTGAGTGCAGGCGGGCCCCATGCGGCCCACGGGCCGCGTGTTGTGCAGGCCTGCAATAGATCCTTAGATGCAGCAACACTTGGGGGGCCGTCTACCCCGAACTGGACCCTGGGAAGCAGCGTCCTCCCAACTTCAGGCTCTAAGCGAGACTGAAGCAGCCAACCTAACTGCAATATATACCTCTTCCTCAATTTGGAGAGCAGGTGAGGGAAAACCAGAACCACTGTAAACTCTGGCCTGAAGTTTCTATCCTACAGTCTCAGCAAATGTGAAACTGTGGAATGGATCATTTTTTCCTTTTTTTGCACTTTCTGCCTTAAATTGGACAGACAGCTGCCAAATTTTCTGCGACTATGTTACAGCACATACTCACACTAATGAAACTGTGGATACCCTGCAGGCATAGTCGCAGAGACCTCCCTATGGAGATTTTCCCCATTATCCCCCACTGCAGTGCTTACAGGAACTGTTCTTGGACCTGACACGGGGATATGGATACAATGATGTCTCTATGGCCTTGGAACAGGCCAAAAGCTTTGATAGAAGCAGATTGCTGATACCAAAAGACAAAAAAACAGACGATAACCGATTTAACATCAGAAGCACCTTCAGTACGGCCTCTGGTTTCATCAAGAGGACCATTCGGAAACACAGCTATATTCTGACCAATGACAAGGCTATTGGCAAAAAAATTGTCAAACCACCAAGATTCTGCTATCACAGAGGCCGGAACCTGGGAGACTACCTCATGAAGGCAGACCCCACAGCTAAGTACCCTGTAAAACCAACATGGCTGACTAGACCAACGGGCGTGTACAAATACCACGGTTACATAAATTGCCAGTATATGATACTGGGGAATTCATATTCACATCCGCATAATGGCAATCGGCTAAAGATGAAGGACATAATGAACTGTATATCGAAATATGTAGTGCATTTCATTCGATGCCCATGTGGCCTATATTACGTGGGCAAGACAATGAGGATGCTCAAAGAGTGATTGTGCCTTCATCAGTCAATATCCAGAAGTCACTGGCCGAAACTGAAGACAAGGAGGCTTTGACACATCATCCTGTGGCCAGGCATTTTAAAGAGAAGAAGCATGGACTATCTACCTTGTGCTGCATGCCAAACACCCAGGTTCCTACTGTACCTCTGGGACAGGAGGTAACCGCAACAGAATATTGTTGCTGCTGGAAGCAAGATTGATTTTCAGCTTGGTACTCTGAGCCCTCGAGGCTTAAATGAGGACTTTAAACTCAGCTGCTTCCTGTAAATCTGTGCCTGTCACAATACGTTGCCCGCTGATACTAGGGATCCTTACCACAGCGGAACAAGTACATATTTTCGATGGATGTTTGCCTGTCAGCCACATTCTAACAATGTAAATGACTCTTATTGGGCGCTGAGGGACATTGGCAATCATCTGCGCTTTGATGGACTACTACACCCTCTGGACTATAATATATCTGATGAACACAGCAGCAAATATGCAATCCATACCTATTGGCATTTTTCTGAATTTGGCAATCTGCATTGGCATATTATTACATTTGGTCATTGGTATACTATTGATACCTCTATTTGTCACATCTTTATTCTTTTTACAGCAACTATGCGCTCATGCCCTTAGATTATCTCAGAACATCTTTTTGGACAGGCCTTGCTTCATGTGTACAGACACTACTTAATTGCAATATTCAGCAAATTGTGTACCACATTACTTATCTATACTCTTTATTGTTTTTAAATGTATCATTTTGTGCCAGTACTTACAAGATGTGTACAATCCACTATTTAGTCTCATGGAGCTTTGACTGTGGGCATCACTGATACATATTGTAATTTGTTTCACACACTGATAGACATTGCGTGCCCAACACTTGATGGATTCAGCGTACGAGAAATTCCATACAGCCACGTCATCCTTGTGTATATACATTTTATCCCTACACGATTCTCTGCACTTTTTTGGTGAGCACATTAGGGGTTCCAAAGTATTTGCTTCTGGGAAGATTCGCAACTGTCTTGAATGTTTTCCACTTTTGAATAATCTTTCTCACTGTAGAATGATGGACTTTAAATTGTTTGGAAATGGCCTCATAACCCTTTCCAGATTGATGGGCAGCAACAATTGCTTCTCTAAGATCATTGCTGATGTATTTCCTCCATGGCATTGTGTTAACACACACCTGAGTGCTCCAGACCAGCAAACTGCTAAAACTTCGGCTTTTATAGAGGTGGTCACACTTGCTGATGATCAATTAATCAAGGGCATTTGATTAGCAGCACCTGTCTGCTACTTAGCATCTTAATTCATATGGAAGCAGTAAGGGTGTACTTAGTTTTTCACACAGAGCTTCTCCATTTTGGCTTTATTTTTGTAGCTGATATTATGGCTTCTGTTATTTTCCGTTAGCAAGGGAAATAATTGTGGCAAGTGGGAAGCATGGTATGGTACAAATAAAGATTAAGATCGCTTGCTGCCCATGCTAGTCATGATGGCGACCCAGCCAAAGGTCAATCGGTCATCTCAGGGCTGGAAAAAGGCTGCCTGCCCTACAGTAACTGTGTGTCTCATTGTGTGCCTGTACTAGGGACAATGGCTTGCATGAGGCACACAATGATTCACAGGGCAAGCCTTTGTGTAGAGTCAGGTGCAGTTCTTGCACAGAATGGTAAGGTGGGTGAGGGCTAGCCCACATGCTGGGACAGAATACACTCCAAAGGCGGGACATTGTTCTCTCCTCAGCAGCAAAGTGTCTATCTCCTTCAATTTACCTACTAAATAACCTAGTTTTTGTACAGCATTGGAACCAGACGGTCCTCCAGAGCTGAACTGTACTATTTTCAGCTCTGTGGATCCCCCCATTCCAGAGCTACAGACTGGTGGTCCCACTATTACTTCCTGATTTTTAAAGGGGATTTAAATGACCATCCAATAGAAAGTCACAACCAATGATGTTCAGCTTCCTATTGGCCCAAAATGTTGCAGTCATTTTGTTTTTATCCAAATAAAAGATAATAGCACTCACCTGAATGTAAATTTATTAAATATGAAAAATACCCATAAAGCGCATAATTTTGGTGAGATAAAGTAAACAGTGCAGACAAAAAGTTTTAATATAGTATTGTGTTTCCTCTGATGGATATATGAAACCAGTAACTTCACCAGTAAGTATCCTGGGTTCCAGGAGCTAAACATAATTGAGTTTGGCTCAGGGGAAACCCTAGTTCCCACCCTGTGAAACAATTTAAGATAGGCACTAGTAATAGATATATGCAGGAAGAACTGCCCCTTTAATAAAGAATAAGTAGGATTTCTCATCAACAACCTTTTCTTTTTTGTAAATGATATTTTAAGCATTTTTATTTACCTACTTGAAAACAAATTTCCTTTTGGGTAATTTGACACAGAGAGAGGCTGTGTGTGTGTGGAATGGTTCATAGCTTCTTGCCAATAGATACTTTGTTCTTAACTCACACGGTATAATTTTGCTTGTTTGTTCAGTGGCTTAACGTATCATACCAAATGCTTTCAAATTATGTTAACTGAAAAAATACAAAATGAGTTTAATGGCTCACATATGCCCAAGAGAGTGTAAGCAGAACACTTTATATATGAGTGTGCAGCCACCTGAAGTAATCTTGGTGAGAATGATATTAATTTATCTGCATGCTTAGCTTAAATAATGTTGTTTATGATGTTGTAGAAGATGTGGGGACCTACAGTAATTGTAATGGCAATCGATGCATTATGACAATGGCACCGTTTCTGATCTGAAATCTAATCGTTATAAAATGGATGCTCTCATGTAACCTATTTTTTAGAATATAATTACAAAATCACAAATGATTGTAATCTTTACACAGAAATTTACAGGATGAAATACTGTAAAATAAATTAATCTATGATTAATATAAGGATAAGTGCTACATGCATAAATGAAAATAAATGTAACTCCACATTCTGGAATGATTTCAATTTAAGGTCTAGATTTCCTAAATTCTGTAAGGTAGCACACGTAGATCATTTATCTCCAGAGGGACTTGAATAGACTGGATACTTGGGCAGGTAAATGGCAGATGAAGTTCAATACTGATAAATGTAAGGTTATGCTTTCAGATGCAAGAATAAATAGGCTATTTACAAATTAAAGGTGTCAGGGGAATAAAACCCCAATTGAGCCGAAGTCTGGAAAGCAGAGGTTTCATAAAAATTATTTATTGGACACAGAATACAAGGAAACACCAATGATCCCTAAATCCCTATAATAAAAACATTTCATGTTATGAAGGATTCCGTGGATACAGAGGTGCAAATCTCTTTCAATAAACAAGTTTTGTGGTATAATTATATACTCATAGAGAATGCTGCCATACACCAGTTGTATTAATTGGTCCTACCTAGGTTTAAATGTATTTCCATGTTGCAAAATGAATTGCAACACTGATGTAACTGTTGTTATAGAGATGATTTGCTACTTGGAAACTCTTGCAAAAGTAACATGTGATTGATTTATAAAGTGTCAAGATACATCATCAGACAAATGATGTTAACAGGCAATTCTAGTTCTATGCACATGGGCTAGACTAGAGCAGCAGTGCGCAAAGTGGGGGCGCTAGATTTTATAGGGTGCGCAGCTGTTACAGGGGCCCCGCACTTCCCTGAAGGCATTTAAATACATGCCGGGAATCACGTGAGGCCTCTGTAAATTCTTAATTTACCTTGGTTCCATTACAACCGGCATCAAGTGACGCCATGGGGGCATTGATGCCAGAGCCGTGCGGGGTGGGGAGAAAGGGGAGCGCATGAAGGTAAGTTTGTGCACCCCTGGGCTAGAGTACTGATGATTCCAAGGTCATAAAGAATTTCATAAATTGGGGTGAAATCTCAGTATAGCGTAATATTGTCACAGGACTATAGGAGTGCTCACCACAAACCGGACTGGACCGCGAGGCCGAGGTGGGGATACAGGAAAACCACCGCCCTACAGCCACGTGAGCGGGTCTGGTAAGCAGAGTAGTGTGGATAGCCTAGTTCGGGGCAGGAGAGTGTAGAATCGTAGAGGTACTTGCCAGATTCGGGGTCGGAGAGATCAAGAGTAGTCGGAGTCCAAAGCCAAAGTCGAGGAGAAGAGAAGGTAGAAGTCCGTAGGTGAGCCGGGTTTCGACGGTGCCAGAGGTCGGGAGTACAGATTCAAGCAAGGGTCTGTAAATGGAAGACAAGAGCAGACTGCGAAGTAGCTTGTAGCAAGCACAACTAGAGACTGACTATGCTCAGCAATCAGCACAGGGCTGGTAGCACTAAATACTGATAGGAGCCAATGAGAACCCCCAGCGGTGATGTCAGATGAAGGTAGAGCGCTGATAGGCTGAGGCAGGATGCAGGACAGGTGTGGGAGGAACAAGTACATTGGCGGCAGTGGAGATGGACATAGTAGCGCGTGCATGCAACGCGCGCGACGGAAGGGGCGGAGTGAGTCTGCCGGGAAGGAAAGCCGGAACTGTAGACGCGCGCGGGGGTCTGCCCCGGCGGCGCGCATGTGCAGCAGGGCCTGCAGGGAGAGAGGAGAGGCCACGGGACCGGACGCCGCGCGACCCGACGGCAGAGGTAAGAGCCGAAGCGGGCACCGTGGGTAGCGCATTACAGTACCCCCCCCTTCAGGGTCGGACTCCGGACGATCCATACCAGGTTTAAGTGGAAATTTGAGATGAAATGCCCAGACCAGCCTGGGAGCGTGTACCTGGACTTGCGGAATCCATGCCCTCTCTTCGGGTCCAAAATCCCTCCAATGCACCAAGTACTGGAGACCTCCTCTTGAGATATGAGAATCCAGGATGGACTGTACCTCAAATTCTTCTTGTCCATTGACCAGTTTGGGACGAGGTGCGCTGTGTCGGATCTGAAAATTGGGTATGAATGGTTTAAATAGAGAACAATGAAAGATAGAGGGAATTTTCATAGTTGCAGGTAGTTTCAGTCAGTAGGTAACCGGATTGATCCTCTCCAATATAGAGAATGGGCCGATAAATCGGGGTGCCAGCTGTGGAGATGTGACTTTTAACCGTATGTTCTTTGTGGATAGCCATACTTTCTGACCCGGGGCATAATTGGGTGGTTTCAGACAATGGCGATCAGCCTGCCTCTTCTGCATAGCCGTGGCCTGTTTGAGATTATCCTGAATCCTAGACCAGGAAGCTTGAAGATCCCGAATCCTCTCCTCCACGGCCGGAACTCCTGTACTAGGTCCAGACTGAGGAAGGGCGGAGGGATGAAAGCCAAAATTAGAAAAGAATAGAGACTGTAGTGTGGACTCATTCCTGAGGTTATTATGAGCGAATTCTGCCCAGGGGAGTAGGTCGAGCCAATTGTCCTGAGAGTCAGATATAAAACAACGAAGGAACTGCTCCAGGGACTGATTGGTTCGTTCAGTTTGACCATTGGTCTGTGGGTGGTATCCAGAGGAGAAGTGAAGCGCCACGTTAAGTTTCTTACAGATGGCCCTCCAGAATCTCGAAACAAATTGCAACCCACGATCAGAAACTATGGTTTGGGGTGACCCATGGAGCCTGAAGACTTCCCTCACAAACACCTCGGCAAGTTTAGGGGCGCTAGGTAGGCCTTTGAGTGGGATAAAGTGCGCTTGTTTTGAAAAGCAGTCGACCACTACTAGTATAGTGTCCATACCCTTATATTTGGGGTGGTCGACAATAAAGTCCATTGAGAGATGTTCCCATGGTCGAACGGGAATGGGAAGGGGTTGCCGGAGTCCTGGAGGTTTATTCCGTGGTATCTTGTTTTGTGCGCAGGTGGGACATGCAGAGACGAAATGTTGAATGTCCTTGCGCATGCCTGGTCACCAAAAGGTTCGTTACAAGAGGTTGATAGTCCCTTTGATCCCTGTGTGACCTGCCATTTAGGTGGCGTGCCCCCATTGATTACCTTCTGGTGGAAGGTAGGGGGTGTGAGCACCCTGAGACCCTGAGGGATTTGATCTTGAACCTTGGTGATCTCCGTCAGTGCGTCAAAGGTATTGGCAGACAGGACACATTTAGGAGGAAGGATAGTCTCTTGAGGGTCTTCGGTTTTATCTTCTACAGAGAATTGACGAGACAGAGCGTCAGCTTTAATATTTTTAGAACCAGGGAGGTATGAAATAAGGAAGTTGAACCGGGTGAAGAAGAGGGACCAAGGTGCCTGCCGGGCACTCAGACGGCGGGCAGTCTCAATATATAAGAGGTGTTTATGGTCCATAAGGATGGTGACGGGGTACTCAGCGCCCTCCAGCAGGTGACGCCACTCCTCCAAGGCCATCTTGATCGCGAGGAGCTCACGGTTACCCACGTCATAGTTCCGTTCTGCTGCGGAGAATTTTTTAGAAAAAAATGCACAGGGATGCAATCTGGCCTGTGGGTTCTTCATTTGGGATAAGATCGCCCCTGTCCCAATGTCCGAAGCATCCACCTCGAGAGTGAAGGGTTTTGCTGGATCAGGATGCACCAAGATAGGTGCTGTGACAAAGGCTTCCTTGAGAACCTGAAAAGCCATGATGGCCTCGGGGGACCACAGTGCGAGATTGGCGCTCTTCTGAGTGAGGGCTGTAATGGGTGCGACCAACGTGGAAAAGTTCTTTATGAACCTGCGGTAATAATTGGCAAAGCCTAAGAACCTCTGTACCGCTTTCAGAGAGAGGGGTCGGGGCCAATCCAAGACAGCTTCCACCTTGGTAGGGTCCATCGCGAGTCCAGTGTATGAGATTATGTAACCCAAAAATGATGTGGATGACTGGTGGAACTGGCATTTTTCAAGTTTGGCGAACAGACGGTTCTCCCGCAACCTCTGAAGAACTTGTTTGACGTGCCGAGTATGTTTAAGGGGATTCTGGGAGAATATAAGGATGTCGTCTAGGTAGACCACCACGTGTTGATCCAGAAGATCTCTGAAGACGTCGTTAACGGAATCCTGGAAGACGGCTGGTGCGTTACAGAGACCGAAGGGCATCATGAGGTACTCATAGTGCCCATCACGCGTGTTGAAGGCCGTCTTTCACTCATCTCCCTTATGAATCCGAACCAGATTTTAGGCTCCCCGGAGATCCAGCTTGGAGAAGATAGTTGCGCCTTGTAACCTGTCGAAAAGTTCGGCAATCAAGGGAAGTGGATACCGATTCTTGACAGTCACCTTGTTGAGGCCACTATAATCAATGCAAGGGCAAAGTGTGCCATCCTTTTTCTTTACAAAAAAGAAGATCCACCTCCTGCCGGAGAGGAAGACTTATAATGAAGCCTCTCTGGAGGTTCTACTGTATATAAAGTTTCATAGCCTTGGTCTCGGGGGGGGGGGGAAGCGGGTAGGTACAACATCTGGGGGGAATCGCGCCAGGAAGAAGGTCGATCGGGCAATCGTAGGCGCGATGGGGTGGTAATTCCTCCGCCTGAATTTTATCAAAGACATCTCTGAACTCCCAGTAGGCGTCCGGAAGCAGGGAATTCTTGGATTCTGGATGTGTGGCACTGTGACAGGGTAAATAAAAGCCACCAGCTATGCCTGGAAAACCTATGTCTAGTCTGCAGTGCAGCACTGACTAGGTTAACTTCAGCTGGGAACCTCAGGACAATTAGTTTGATCCCAGCTGCCTAATCATGGTGTGTTAAAAACCCAGGCTGTAGACACATGGGGCTGGCTGTTGAGGAGAGAGGAGTAAGCTACTGAAGAGATTACTGATACAAGGTCTGTGAGCAAAGTAGATAAATTATGAACTGTCTGTCCCCTGCATAGAAAAGGGTAGCTGCCTTATTTTTAGACTGTCTGCTAAAGAGAAACTGTTTTGTTTGGTCTGCTGAAGAAAAAGCCATTTTTCTTTTGTTTGCTGATGAAAAGCTATTTTTGTTTTGTGTGCTGTATATCTTTTAAGGCTAAATAAATAAGCCTTGTCAAGAAACCCGCATGTGTAGTTGCATGTACCCTGCAACAGGCACCTACTAGGGCCTTAGGCGAATCCAGACAAATGTCTTGACACCGGTCTCTCCAGGTGATGGTTTGTGACTGGAGCCAGTCGATCTGGGGGTTATGGTGCTGGAGCCAGGGAAGACCCAATATCACGTCTACAGCCGGCGTGTGGATGGCATCCAACTGAATATGTTCGGAATGATGACCAGTCATCTTAAGACGGATGGGGAATGGTCTGCTGTGAAATGAATGCGGGCTGCAAAGGCCTACCGTCAGTGGCTTCAAGGCCCATGGGCCAATCCTTGGCTACCAGAGGAATTTGATTCTTCTCCACAAAAGCCTGATCGACAAAGGTCTTACCAGAACCGGAGTCTAGGAAGGCCTTCGTGGTGATGTCCCCAAATCCTCCTGATAGGGTTATAGGAAGGAGTATCTTGGATGGTAGTTTGGGAGAGGAAGGAGAGGTTACCATGCCCAGTGTAGTTCTCCCAGTACTCACTGGGGGCTGGTGTTTCCCGACTTGGAAGGACAGGAACTCACCAGGTGTCCACTATTTCCACAGTAAAGGCAGAGGCCCGCCCGACGCCGGCGTAGTCTTTCTGTCAACGAAAAACGAGTCCCACCCAGCTGCATGGGTTCTTCGGAAGATACGGCGACGGACTCCCCTGGAGTTGTATGTGAGAAGGAAGTGGGTTTGGTACCTTTTTGACGCTTCCCCTTCTCTGCTCTTCGCTCCTGGAGCCGCTGGTCCATACGGATACAAAGCGCGATGAGTTCCTCCAACGATGTAGGATGCTCCAGGGCTGCCAGTTCGTCTTTGAGGGAGTCATTTAAACCCTGCCAGAACACTGCGGTGAGTGCTTCATCATTCCACCTTGTTTCTGCCGCAATAGTGCGAAATTCAAGTGCTTAGCGAGCCACCGAACGATTTCCCTGCATTACATTGAGGAGAGAAGATGCGGCTGTTACCATCCTACCTGGTGTATCGAACACCCTCCGGAATTCAACACAGAATCGGTCCAGGTTGGAAGTCAGATCCGGCCGTTGCTCCCATATGGGTGTAGCCCAGGCCAAGGCATCATCGGTCAACAGCGAGATAATGTACGCGACCTTGGAACGGGGAGTAGGAAAATGAGAGGGTAGAAGCTCAAATTGGATGGAACACTGCCCCAGGAAGCCACGACATGCTGAAGGCTCTCCCGCATAGCGATTGGGAGTAGGTAGGCGAGGTTCAGGAGGGTGAGTTGGAGGTACCGGCGGGGAGAAGATAGGAGCAGGAGGAGCGGCAGCAGTATCGGGAGAGGACAGAAGGGATTTGAGTTGCTCCGAAATGGTACCCAAGGAGTTTTGGAGCAGTTCCATACGCTGGTTATTTTGGGAGAGACAAGTCTCTACTTCCTTGAACAGGCCATCGTGTTCGCTTAAGCGTCGACCCACCTCGGCGGAGTCCAGGTCTGTTGGGCTGTGCATAATGTCACGGGACTATAGGAGTGCTCACCACAAACCGGACTGGACCGCGAGGCCGAGGTGGGGATACAGGAAAACCACCGCCCTACAGCCGCGTGAGCGGGTCCGGTAAGCAGAGTAATGTGGATAGCCTGGTTCGGGGCAGGAGAGTGTAGAATCGTAGAGGTACTTGAGAGATTCGGGGTTGGAGAGATCAAGAGTAGTCGGAGTCCAAAGCCAAAGTCGAGGAGAGGAGAAGGTAGAAGTCCGTAGGGCGAACCGGGGTTCGAGGGTGCCAGAGGTTGGGAGTCCAGATTCAAGCAAGGGTCTGTAAATGGAAGACAAGAGCAGAATGCGAAGTAGCTTGTAGCAAGCACAACTAGAGACTGACTATGCTCAGCAATCAGCACAGGGCTGGTAGCACTAAATACTGATAGGAGCCAATGGGAACCCCCAGCGGTGATGTCAGATGAAGGTAAAGCGCTGATAGGCTGAGGCAGGATGCAGGACAGGTGTGGGAGGAACAAGTACATTGGCACCAGTGGAGATGGACATAGTGGCGCGTGTGCGCGACGCGCGCAACGCGCGCGACGGAAGGGGCGGAGTGAGTCTGCCGGGAAGGAAAGCCGGAACTGTAGACGCGCGCGGGGGTCTGCCCCGGCGGCGCGCATGTGCAGCAGGGCCTGCAGGGAGAGAGGAGAGGCCATGGGACCGGACGCTGTGCGGCCCGACGGCAGAGGTAAGAGCCAAAGTGGGAGCTGTGGGTGGCGGCATTACAAATATACACCTGATGGTGACAGAAGCAAAGTTGGGCCTTGTTATCTGCATTTAAATGAAAGGTGAAAATGTGTATCCTTTTGTTAAGGCTCTTAGGAGGTAGTGTTTGAGGGTATAAATTTACCTTGCTTTCTTTTTAAGCAGTTCTTGATCCCAGTCGCCCTTTCTGATGCGTATATACAGCTGGTCAATGACTTTAAATTTTAATACTGAAGTGTCACCTTAATGGCACCCATTGATGTGTTTCAAAATCGACGTGTACCCAATAATCTTTTGTACACATATCCTGCAATCTTTGGTCCCACGCTTTTTTCCAAGACAGTTGCACCGCCATCCACGAATTCCTGCATCTTATACTCCTTTGGTAGGAGCACGCCCAACAGCACCTGGACCTCTAGCAAATTATTCATGTGAGTTTACTCCTATTTGCTTTTCAGTTTATCCAATTTTACTGCATCATTGTACCTTTAGCCAGTGACACCCATACAAGATATACCTACTCTAAAGGTTAGTGGGAGTCCACACAGAGTGGCTTTTAAGGGTCTGCAAGTGATATTACTGATTGGAAGGTCTGATTTCAAGCATGCTGTTTGTTTCTGGAAAGACAATTGTGATATAAGGACTTATCTATACATGGACGTTCCCTGTGAGCATTGCATAGGAGTTAGTTCTCCTATTCTATCACCTTGATCAAAATTGATGTGTCAAGTGTATTTGTTTTTTGTCCAGGAATCATGGATAAAGTCCATACATTAGGCAAGAATTCCCATCTCGTCACTGGTTCTTCCAAGACAACGACCCAAAGCACAGTGCCTTTGCCACCTTTATTTAGAAATGTGGAATTAACTGGCTCAGAAAACCGCCAGAATACTGTAAGTATTGTGACTGTTTTGAGCAGTAATACTGTATACTATAAACTATAATGTACTGCTGTGTGTGCTTGCTTTTTTTCTTGTTAATAACTGTACTGTCTTCGTCTCTGTTTGCAGATCCCCCAATTTGAACCCTATAGAACTAGTGTGGCATGCTATGAAAAGTCACCTGAGGAAATGTGTCAAGTCGGCACACAAAGAAGAATTCACAAGGGAATTCTTAGTTACTGGAATGAGACTCTAAATGTCAAAATGTGCAATAATTAGACAAATCATATAAATAATTTTACCCATTGTTTTATAATGTGCTACTAGAATGTGATAATATTTGAGTATAAAAAAAATTATAGTATTTTATACTAAACTTATTTTTGTACTCTTCCAGATTCAGGGTTCTGTGGCAGCAGCCACAGGTGTCCGTTTCTGACAGCAAGAGTATTGGCCACATCTAATGATTTGTCAACAATTTGGAGATAATCTTTCAGCAATTAGTGAGTCATACCTGATGAGCAGTAATCCTAGGGGATAATATAAGAGTATAATAATCCACCTTTTCCAGTTTTCAGGTTCCTCAAGTCAGATATCATGTTGAATGTCCAGCCCACTTCATACCTACTGTTGTGTGTAGCTCCAGCAGGATAATTCTTGATTGGGGGTCATTGTGGTCCAGGGATGATGTCACATCCTTTAAAAAAAACTGAAAGTTGTCACATGGTTTACTACAACCAATATGATGAACCCTAATCCTATTGGTTCTACTACCATGTGATGGCAGCAATTTTGGTTTTGGTGACGTCATCTTAAAGGGAAGGAATCAGTGCCTTTCTGATTGGCTGGCTTCCCTACATTTTAATGTTACATCCGTAAAAAAAAACTGTCACATGGTAATCCAGCCAATCAGATTGGCTGGGAACCATTCGTCAGTCAAATGTGATGTCAGGTCTTATATAAGGCCTGTCCGTCTCATTTGATGTCAAGAAGCTGAAAAGTCAACAACTCCCCCAATTGGATTAAAAGTACAGATGAAGATAAAGAAGAACCACACGTTGATTTCAATTACAGATGAAGATAAAGAAGAACCCCAATTGTATTACAATTTACAGATGAAGAAAAGAAAGAATTAAAGAATTAAAGAATTTACCAGTGGACCGTTGCTGTTGAGGAGCATTGCATTGTGGACCAGGAGTTGCTGCTGCTGCTACTGCTGCTGCTGCAGCTGGAGTTGGATTCAGTGGGTGAAGACATCAAAAGTAAGAAAAACATGGATTGTATTTTATTACATTTTGCGTTTTGTTTTAGGTTGGCATTTGCAGTGGCATTATTTTTTTTATTCCAATGTAAATGTCTTTTGTTTGGTGCTTGTTTTTTGATTTGCTGGTGATCATAAAGCATTGGTGTGGCACAGTGCCAATCAATTGGTTTATTGGCCTTTTTTTTCACGGCAATGCAATGTGGTTTTTATTTGCTAGAGGTTATTTTGTTTTGGAGGTGACCCATTGACTGACATAGTGACAAACCATGCCCAATAGGATGTCCATATATACAGTTAGGTCCAAAAATAATTGGACACTGATAAAAGTTTTGTTATTTCGGCTGTGTACCAAAATAAATTAAAGTTACAGTTAAATAATGAATATGGGCTTAAAGTGCAGTCTATCAGATTTAATTTGAGGATATTTACATCCAAATTGGAGGAAGGGTTTAGGAATTACATCTCTTTAATATGTAGCCCCCTCTTTTTCAAGGGACCAAAAATAATTGGACAATTGACTCAAAAACTGTTTCATGGACAGGTGTGGGCTATTTCTTCGTTATTTCATCATCAACTAAGCAGGTAAAAGGTCTGGAGTTGATTCCAGGTGTGGCATTCACATTTGGAAGCTGTTGCTGTGAACCCACAACATGCTGTCAAAAGAGCTCTCAATGGAAGTGAAACAGGGCATCCTTAGGCTGCAAAAAAAATAAAATCCATCAGAGAGATAGCAGAAACATTAGGAGTGGCCAAATCAACAGTTTGGTACATTGTGAGAAAAAAGAACGCACTGGTAAGCTCTGCAACACAAAAATGACTTGACATCCACGGAAGACAACTGGGGTGGATGATCGTAAGAGCCTTCCATGGTAAAGAAAAACCCCTTCACAACATCCAGCCAAGTGAAGAGCACTCTCCTGGAGGTAGGCATATCATTATCCAAGTCTACCATAAAGAGAAGACTTCACGAGAGCAAATACAGAGGGTTCACCACAGGGTGCAAACCATTCATAAGCCTCAAGAATAGAAAGGCCAGATTAGACTTTGCTAAACAATATCTAAAAAAGCCAGCCCAGTTCTGGAACAGCATTCTTTGGACAGATGAAACCAAGATCAACCTGTACCAGAATGATGGTAAGAAAAAAGTATGGAGAAGGCTTGGAACGGCTCATGATCCGAAGCATACCACATCATCTGTAAAACACGGTGGAGGCAGTGTGATGGCATGGGCATGAATGGCTTACAATGGCACTGGGTCATTAGTGTTTATTGATGATGTGACAGAAGACAGAAGCAGCAGGATGAATTCTGAAGTGTATAGGGATATATTGTCTGATCAGATTCAGCCAAATTCAGCGAAGTTGATTGGACGGCGCTTCACTTTACAGATGGACAATGACCCAAAACATACTGCGAAAGCAACCCAGGAGTTTTTTAAGGCAAAGAAGTGGAATATTCTACAATGGCCGAGTCAATCACCTGATCTCAACCCGATCGAGCATGCATTTCACTTGCTGAAGACAAAACTTAAGGCAGAAAGACCCACAAACAAACAACAACTGAAGACATCTGCAGTAAAGGTCTGGCAAAGCATCACAAAGGAGGAAACCCAGCGTTTGGTGATGTCCATGCGTTCCAGACTTTAAGCAGTTATTGTATTAATCAACAAAGTATTAAAAATGAACATTTTAATTATGATTTTGTTAATTTGTCCAATTACATTTGAGCCCCTGAAATAAGGGGACTGTGTATGAAAATGGTTGCAATTCCTAAACGTTTCATACGATATTTTTGATCAACCCCTTGAATTAAAGCTGAAAGTCTGCACTTCTATTGCATCTCGCTTGTTTAATTTCAAATCCATTGTGGTGGCGTACAGAGCCCAAATTATGAAAATTGTGTCAGTGTCCAATTATTTCCGGACCTAACTGTACATCTATATAAATCTGGTGTCCCTTGGCATTAAAGTGTCAGGGATATGGCCTGCATGCGCTGTTGTCCCTAGGGGTAAAGGACACGCACATGTGGTCTGTACACAGATCAAAGAGAGAAAAAGAAACAGTTCCTTTTCCTGCATTTTAAACCCCCTTCTAGACTCAGCTGGGCTCGTTAGTAATCCTGCCTTGTAAACAGGCTTGCCTGTGTTACACTTTGTAATAGTTCAATGATGATTGTTAAGCTTGTCAGAGCAGTGATTACTTTTTCCCTCATATTTCCTTTACTATATTATCATTCCCAATATTCGGATGCATCTATGTTAGTTCCATGCAGCTCCACATAGTTGAAGTGACACTGCAAACAAAATATGCATACATTTTTATTACAGCCTAGATCCGAGTCAGAACATTCTTAGCAAGGCAAATATGAAATTACGTTACATATATTATATAAATAAATGTCCAACTTTTCTTTTTTCAGGCGCTTTTAACTCCATTCAATAATGATATTAACAATATTAGCTTCCCTTTAACTGAGTTTGATGTATCGGGGCCTTAGATTCTTATATTATGTTGCAGATTTCTTAAGAAGCTGTACAGTCCTTTTTAAATTAAGTGCTACTCTATGTTGCATAGATACCACAGATACAGTAGTAATCAGACATGGAGATGCTCTTATAAACCTAATACATTCAACACACTAGCATTAGAAACACTACCTACTGAAGCAGCATATATTTTTCACATTTGCAATACAGTTGTCAGATATAATTTTAAGTACATTTAAAGTACAGATAAATAACTTCAGATCAGAAAAAAACATCAAAAGTAACTTAGATATCAGCATTCCACATGTATATTTTTTAAGGTCATACAGTACATACACATCCAAAGCAACAATCACCAAGATAAAAGGCCCCTTATTCTTTCATTTCTCTCAATTTCTACATCTTTATTCATGTTTTCAGTACGTTATTGATTATCTACATACAACCACAACAAAGATTATATACTTTCTAATGTACTCACAAGCAATTCCTAGTCTTTACGAGCTAGAGGAATTCCCTCTTGGTTTCTTTTGACAGCTCATTTTTAATAGCGTGACTATTCTAATCTCATCAAACATCAGGGGCCATAAGGTTGATATAGTTCCTTGTTGGCCTACAATATTTCATCATAACCCCCAACCACTCTGTGTAAAATTCAAGTTTACTGCCATGTACTGTACGGTACTGTATATAATTGCAATGCACAGGCTGTGATGGAGAACTCAGGCTACAAAATCAGTAGTGTTCGATTTCACCATAATAGATCTGTCTGTATTATGTGAAGGATAACATCATCACAAATTCTGTTGTTTCCTTCTAAAGTTTTAACCTGCTATGCACTGGCACCCCTTCCAGCATCCTTGTTATGTGATCACTAGTATAGCAAGCAATGGCTCTGACATTGGAAATGGAAGATAAATAAGTCATCTTATTCCATTCTGATGATGAAACCTAAGGTTATGGTCATCTATAAATTGGCAAACATTTATTGAATTAGGGCAATGTTATATGGAGCATCATAGGCCCACCAGGGTGCCGCGTAATATTATTTGCCCCAAAATAATTGGGCATTCAAATAGTTAAAGCTCCTCCATATAAAACATTACATACCTCATTATCCCTTTCAATTGATATGGTTCTGTAAAATCTTTTTTTCAACTTATTTTTTAAGGTAACATGTTTGTCATTAATGTTTTGCTAATTTCTAAAGGAGAAAAGGACCGGGTGCAATATGGAAATTACGATAGGTATGTGTTAATTAACTTCACTGATAAATAGGCGTTAATTTCCGCTGGCGATGCAATATAGGAGGGTCATCTAATTTGCCTATACCATTGGGTTGTGTAATAAGAGTTACCACAAACCAAATAGAAAAAATACATAAGCCCCTTTGATGCCCAAGGCTACCAATGCATCACACATGCACTAAAATGGTTCATAGCATTCTTAAATTTAAACTACCTACCCTCCTTGCATACCTAAGAGGCTAGTAAGGCATTGTATGACAATGATTTACTAATCAGTAAGGCAACCAAGTGGTTAATCTCTACCACCTTTCCCTATCTGCTCTTCCTGGGTCACCTAACACATCACTTACCAGCTCTATCCTACACACTTAGGACCTAACAAACCTGTTCTCTAGGAATAGCTAACAGCCCTATTACAGTAACTATGGGCCTCATGCAGAGAACAGCGCTAATAGCAATCTCGCCATTTTCCGGCAAAATTCGCGCTAAAAACAGCCGAAAATGGCGAGATTTGAAAAAAGCGCCATTTTTATTTTTTTTCCCTTGAAATTCGCCGCGCGGCTGGAGAGTTTCTAATCTCTCCAGTTTTTTTTTCTGCCGTATGCAGAGAGCCGCGATCGCCATCTAGTGGCTGTTCGCGCCAAAAAAATGGCGCAATTTTCAACATTTTTCCTCTCCACCAAGCAGCTGGCGCTCCGCGGCCGGTGGAGGGGAAAAAAAAAAAACGCAATTTTTTCCCCACTAGTTTCAACAGCGCTTATAGCGCTGGTTGAAACTCTCCATATGCAGAAAGGCTTGTAAATGCAGTTTTCTGCCCTTTCTGCATATGGAGAAAAAAACTCTCCAATAAAGCTAAATTTTATTCCCCTCTCCAATTCTAAAATTCGCTGCTCTCTGCATGAGGCCCTATGTATTTATAATAAAGCACTGATAGACAAAAGGACCACTTGAGTGCCTGTGAAGCTACCTACATGGTAGGTCACCCCATTTGGCACCAAAGAGGTTAATTCAATAAATATCTATAATTTACCCTCATTTGTAGGGTTCAGGTACCCTGGAAATATTCCATTAAATTGCCAAAATACGTATATATTAGACTACAGCGCTATTACCCATCTTTGGGCTATACAGTATAATCTTATCATCTTTTCCAGGTTGGTTTAGGTTATATCTTACCTATACTGTATGCATATAATTACCATTACACACGGTACATTAGGCAATATTTACCCAACTCCAAACTGGGGCAGGCGATAAAAATTTACGGAAGATTTTAACGCTAATATCGCCAGAGATCGGAGACTAATGAGTAGCATCAAAATAGCATTATTTTCTCATTTTGAAGCTCAGTTACGATATATTTAAAGCACAAGTTAAAATACTGTATGTCATTTTATGATGTAATAAGTTGATGACTTGCATACTTAAAAGGATGCATTTTTTTGTTAATTGCGACCTTTACATTATTGCCTTTCATAATTCTAGGGATTAGTGAAGGTGGGTTACTAAGATTCAAAATTAATGTTATCTTGAAATTAGTATAGTGTGCCAGTGAAAAGGTTGATGTATAAAATCTCTTCAAATATTTGAACGTCCTCTTGCATTACATGTATTTATTATTATACTGTTGTTGACAGGGTTTTTTTTCTGCAAGACTTTCCCAAGTACTCAAGTGTTGGTTGTTGCTATGGAAACATTTGTGACTGAACTACTGTAAATTTTTTTTTTTTTTTTTTGGAACAATGGCAGTAAACCTAAATGTCAGCAGTAAGAAGCACAAATGTATTTTAAATAAATATTGTACCAGTACCAAAATAAAATAAATGTGTGTATTTATTTCAGGAAGGAGAAATCAATGTTACTCTTCTAATAATAAAAATAGTTTGTTCTTGTATAGCACTGCTTGTTTTATGTAGTGCTTTACAGAGACATTTTGCAGACACAGACCCTGCCCCATAGAGCTTACAATCTATGTATTTGTGCATGAGGCACAGGGAGATAAAGTGACTTGTCCTAAGGTCAGATGGAGCCAACACCAGAAATTGAACCAGGTTCCCCTGCTTAAAACTCAGTGTCAGAATCAGTGTCTTTACTCACTGAGCCACGTCTTCTCTTTTTTTAATGCAGATCTGACTAAGCAGAAATGTATTTGATACATTTGATGACATTTATCTGCTGTAATACTAGGACATTTGTATTGGCTTTAATGGAAATTACTAAATTGTAGAGATGGGCACATTTTTCTTTGGAATTTGAATCCGATGGGCCAGCTCTTTTCATCTGCGGAATTCTGTGAATCAGTGACAAAAGGATCACTTTCCCCAGGCGTTTCAGGCTGTGAAATATGGGTTTTGCTGGATAGGGGTCAATTTGGCTAGAGTCCCAAGCACAATACAATAAAACCTACCTTCAAACAACACATGGTGAAACACCTCTGTGCACAAAAGGGAGCACATGTGAGATACTTCGGATATATGTTAATAGAATATGTCAAGTATATCTAAATGACACCTACAGTATTAGTATAAGTCTCAGGTGAGTGTGCATCATGTATCCCCACAAACCCACCTTCAAATAACACGTGGAGACACACCTATGAACAAAACGGATAACATCTGTGATACCTGCAATATAATCTAAAATAAGTCATTTAAATTTACTTTGCATATATTCCAGATAATTTACAGTAGATGTGCCCACTTTTTAGCCACAGTTGTCTCTCCATAACTTAGAATAGTTTTCTAGTCCTCCTCCTCCCCCCATTCGAAATGGAATGTCAAAACATTCACATTTGAATGTCTGGTGGCAGCTGATGATATTACGTACAATTGAACAAAGGTAGTCTAAAACCAAGACGCGAATATCCGTGGCTGTGAAAAAATTACACATTCGCAGCAAAATCTAAACTTATCAAAAAACTTGCACATTTCCAGTTTCCAGGCAAAATCTTAGGGTATGAATTTCCCTTCTACACTGATGAGAGTTATGTAAACTTCTAAAGCTATCCCAATTATCTGTACGTACTTTGGTACAAAAAAATTTGGAGTCTGGGGAGTCGGCTTAAGAGGTATATACTGTATATGTATAATATGCTTCTATATTTAGCTACCTTTCCTATTATAAGCTACTAGATCTTAAGCAGCATTTGGTACTTCCCAGCAAAACAATATCGCTAGACTACCACATACTATTAGATACATATATACTGCTGCAGCTAGCTCCTTTCTGACAATCAGTGCCAAAAAATCTCCCCCCCCCCCCACATGTTTTACTATAACCACCTGCTCCACTATATTCTCTTCACAACTGTGCAGTTTCCGAACAACCAGACATCTGGAACAGAGATAATAGGATAACCTTTAAGAGAAGTGCCGTTAATGTGTAGTGTATAAAGCTAGATTTCTGATTCATACATTCAGAATCATATACATATACTTATAAGTATCTCTGAGGCAGCTCTGGTTTTATTACTTTATTTATTAACTTAGGTGTTGGGTCTTGGTATACATTCTATGTGTATGTTTGCTATACATTGTTTTTCTGTCTGTCTGACCATCACATATAAATAATAATAGCAGACATCAGTCTCAAGAGACAAATTAGTCTCTTTATTTTACCTATACTTTTAAAGGTTACTTTTTAACTCACTCATAGACCAACCCAGGTGTGCACCAATATAGGATTTTGCTTCTGTGCCTCGCATACACCACTTTACAAATTTGACAAACAGTAAATCCTAGGCAGCACCCTTTCTGACCCTTTCTCACATTACCTTTTGGTTGAGCAAGATTAAACCACACTTCCCCCCACCCCCACTACCACCACCCCATTGTATATGATTCCTAAAGCTGTACAGTACAATCTACCCTATTCGAGATATCCCTGCATTATTAGCAATACATACAATTTAATCCTTATATTGAATGCAAAGGAAGTGGTTTGATTGAAAAAGCATTTGTTCTTTGAACCAAATCCTCACTTTATGCTATGTGGAGTAGGCCTATAATACATTGTAATTGTATTGTATCTATCAAGGTTTAGCTGTGATGTTAAATGTCAAAGCTATTTCAATACCTGAGTTGTGTTAGTTTATAAAATGTAGCTGGCAAATCAACATGCAAAATGTTAATGCATCTATTAAAGGTTAGTGTGAGCTTCAATGTCAAAGCTTTCTTTTTGGATAGTTTTCTGCACAATAAAGTATGCACATTTGATATATTTTCATGTAATAATCCTCATTCGTTCAATATTGTATCTGTTTGTTAATCTGCTTTGGTGGGAATTTAGGAATGTTACCTGTCTGGTACTGGTATATACAGTATATGAAAATGTTAAAATAAAACATACTGTAGTTGCTGAAGGACACCTCTCATGTGGTTATTCATTAAACTGTTCTGGGCACTATCGCACGGAAACTGCAATTGTAGTCAATCAGTATTTCAGTGAGATATTGCTACAAACTGTACTATCACAGCTTAATAAATAAGCCCCTTTAGTCTTCCATATTTACAATACTAATTTGCTATATTATGCAACACAAGTGGCATTGCCCATTACAACAAGCTTGTAAAGCATGGGTTATAAAATTGTTTCCTGAACCACATTCCATGAAAAATGTGTCTCCATTTTCATGGAGTGCAGACCATGTGATACAGCAAGCAATTTACACAATGTAGAAGCCTTCATTATATGCGGTATGTTGACATCTACAGTACTGTCAAAATGTACCATTCAACACTATAGAAACTGTGAGTTATACTAGGATATGTTGTGTTACCTGGGGCAACAAAATCAGGCACTACATCTAGAGATTGGGTCTTTGGGGAGCAGTTGAAATACTATGTATCCCCTTATGGTTAGTAACACCATGCATTGAAATGCCTTACTAACCTATTTAGTATTTTAAACCAGAGACAGAACATAAAACACAGACAGAGCTCAGTGCACATCCAGTGAAACTCATACACGGTACAGTGCCAAAATATATATGTATAAATCTATTAAATAAAAGCATATGAGTGTCACAGAGGAGTGCTACTGAGCATGGCAATATATATTTAAAATCAGAGACAGAACATAAAAAACAGACAGAGCTCAGTGCACATCCAGTGAAACTCATACACTGTACAGTGCCTAAATAGATATTTATACATATATATGTATATGGTTTTAAATATATATTGCCATGCTCAGTAGCACTCCTCTGTGACACCCATATGCTTATATATATGTTGTGGTTATTTTGGGGGTTCAATAGGAGCTTGTTAGGTGTCCAGTATGTTTTCAATTCTTGTTCAGCTAGTCTTAGCTGATTGGAGGGTGGCAACCTCCTACCTAATTGAAGCTTACCCCCTCCCACATTTAAATGGTTAAAAGCTCACTCCATAGCATCTCCCACTCTCAGGGGAACTTGCTTGCTTGCAGTATGATTGTGACAAATCTAATACAGAGTGCTTTTCCTGGTAATGTACAGGTGAATAAAAGCTTCAATCAGACTTAGAACTTTGCAACTAATATTGACAGATTTATTATAAATCATTCTTACTGGTATTGCACAGGTTATTAAGAATTTATATTAGTGTTAGGGACCCTTGAGAATGTGGTCTGCCGTGCAGTGGCTCAGGGGCTTACAACAATTTGGCCAAAATGTTAAACTAAAAGACCATTTTATTTAATAGATATTTATACATATATATATTTAGGCACTGTACCGTGTATGAGTTTCACTGGATGTGCACTGAGCTCTGTTTGTGTTTTATGTTCTGTCTCTGGTTTTGAATATATATTGCCATGCTCAGTAGCACTCCTCTGTGACACTCATATGCTTATATATATGTTGTGGTTATTTTGGGGGTTCAATAGGAGCTTGTTAGGTGTCCAGTATGTTTAACCTATTTAGTATTAAAAGGTTTAAGTAGAATGATTGCAGTTTAGGGTATTAGTTACATTAAACTCTTATTAATTCATTTAATTGGGAAGGGATGCTTTGGTCATACCATAATCACCACTGTGGCAACAAAGAATGTAATAAATAACATTAATTATGGAATACATTAATTGTGTATGCTACTATAGCAAGGCCTCATGGACAACTTGTTTTTTTTTTCTTATGGTGGCAAAACAAAAATTGCCAGTTTGTCAATTCTGTCTTAAATAAAATAATCTAAAAGTGAAATGAAGACGAGTGATCCTGCCATCGAAGATCTTTACAGTTTATTCATTTGTTTATTAATTAATAAGTGGTTTTGTTTAAAAAAAATGTATTTAGATGATCATTTGTAATTTTTGTTTTAAACATTCCTTTAACAGAATGATCAATGTAGCATCATATTGGTTTTCCCACAACAATTCCCTGACTGAAATCCAACAATACAGTACTGTATGTTTTCATATAAACCCAGGAGCATACTGTACCTGATACAGTATGTCTCTTGGAGTATATACACAGTAATAAAACATGTACTGTACTTTGATGGCAGATTGCAACCATTTGGCCAAATTGTTTAAATCAAAGTACACTACTGGACAATTCAACGTAATTTTGGGGATCATATTTAGTAAAATAAATAATTTTTAATAAATCCATAATTTCCTTTTCTCAAGGCTTCTATTTTATGTCTGTTGGTCATGCCACTGAATGCATAGTTATCTACATCCTAATTGTCTCCATGCCCATCAAATAAATCAGTAAATACAATATAAAAATATTAGTACATACATAATTTTATAAACAATAAACAAAATATATATAGCACTAAAAAGCACTTGATATACAAGTGGTGACCAGGGTGAACTGTCCCTAATGATTATGCTGCTGGAATAAAATGACTGTTCCTCTGTACATTGTAATTGTAGAATAAAGAAGAAATTCCAGCACAGAGATTGAGGGGGGAGGGGCGGGGGGGAAATGGGGGGGGGGGGCAAGAAAGGGAGCAAAATGGGGGAACATAAAAGGAGAAAAAGGAGAAATATAGTGTCATATGTATTTTAATTATCCTTGATATCACAAAATAAAGACATTAAACTCACATTTAGTGCCTTGAATATTGACATTCATTCACAAGGTGAATCTCCATGTTTTTTTGTTGCAGACTTTTGTCACAGGGAACATATGGAGGAAATAAGAAAACTGGCATGGGGGGGGTTGTTGGGGATAGAAGGGGTGTATGGACGGGGTAGTTGCCTCAGGGTGGGTGGGTATGCCTAATGGGGGGTGGTCAGGGTGTAGCGGGAGGAGTTAACCCCTTAATTACCTGAACTATTCCTACCACTATGGTACTTAAGGTGTTGCTTTCCATTAGACAGTATTTTAATGCTTTGGCATCTACCTTGTCTTGGATGTTGGTGCCAGTGAGTATGAGGATGAGGAGGAGGAGGACTGCCTTCATCTTGGCAGGAGTAAGTTAATTTGCATATATGCATTTATTTATTACAGGGCATCCATTGATAGCCAATGTGGGTCTTTATGCCCTCGTTAATGGCAGTGAAAATCAATGGATTAAAAGGCCAGTGTTTGTTTTAATTGGAATGAAATTTGTATTTTATTGTATTGTGTATCTGAATGGGCAAAAGCGCTAATAGTCCTATTTGGCTGATAGGGCTATTGCCCATTACTATGTGTGGTGTTGAGGGATGAGTTTGTTAGGGGTAAAGTGGGTGCCTTAGTGGGTACTTCCCCTGTGGTCAGTATTTAAGCCATCCCCTTCAATACCTTAATGGTTAGCCACTAAGGTAATGAAGGGGGTAATTAATGTTTAAGGTTTTACTGTATTTTATTATTATTTTTTTTTTTTACGGTATTAAAGAAGGGTGAACCTCATTAATTTCCAACATGGGGACTTCTGCTTCAAGAGATACAGATCTCCGTAGGGGGTGCCGGTAGCTGCTCCTGCTGGGCCCACGTGGCATGGCACGGGAGCTTTAAACCCCAGCCAGAGCGGCTACAGGTTCCCCCTATGGAAATCTATATCTCTGGAAGCAGGGGGTTCCCAGAGTTGAAATTAATGGGGTTCACCTACAGAGACCCCCTGATTCAACAGTACATAAAAATAATTAAATATTCGATCGCTGTAACAGCTGCCCAAGGAGACACAGAGAGAGACAGCTTCTCTCTGGGACTCCTCTGCGGAGCTATTACAGACGCGTAGCTGGCCTGGTAGAATTACCTCAGCAGTGGTTCTATTCAGTGGCAGGTACACAAGTTGATTTAATCATCTGGGTCATTTCCTGGTTGTCGCCCTGCCACGCTCTGGTGCCGCAACCTCACGCGCCAGAGGCAGTACATTTTGCTACAACTGTACTAGTGTACATTATATTTTTCCATTCCCCCTTAATCTTTGCGCTGGAAATTTTCTTTATTCTTTATTGTAGACAATCAAAATGCACTAAGGAATAGTCCTTTTATTACAGCAGCATAATCATTTGGAACAGAGCTCTATATAGTTTTTATTTGTAGACCTATACATAATGGAAGGCTTTCTAATGTTATTACTGTATACAGTAATGCACTCATCATATTCATTAGTGTTTATTTAGGTTTGTGGGGATCAACACTGTTTTTAGCATTGTAGAAAACATACGTTATTTAGTAGAATTTTCTATGTATATTTTTAGTAGCATACTGACACATCTATATTATCAGAAATCTGGTATATATATATATGTTCACTATCATTTTACACTTTGAATCCTTTTGTATTTAGCCATGCAATGCGATTAGTACTATGAGAAAGCAGATTTTCTAAAATAACTTCTGAATAATAATTATTTGGATGGGGCTGTGCTTCATATCATATACTGTACTTGTAATGAAGCAGGCTATGCAGTTGGCAAAATTCAGCATTGGCTTATAGTAGCTATTGCAGTATGGCATAGTCAGATTTAACATTTTGGTGACATAAGCCAATAATAAAGCAAATAAACCATCTGCTCAAAGATTATATGGAATTGCACTTAGTAAATTGGCACCTGATCTCTCACTCTACTTGTTCACTTCAAGAGAATATTATTAGTGGATAACAAAGTGTTTTCTTCTGCATTCTGCAATAGTTTTATAGGGTTACCTTTAAACAAGTTATTGACATGTCTTATCTTGGGATACTAAGGTAATTTAAAAGGGTAATCTAGAAAACAGAATATTTGCATATCCCTTCAACCAAGAGAAATTAGATAATTGATGATTTTTTTCAAATAACTGCAATACAGTATAACTAAAGCATATACATCAGTATTTATATCAATGTATTGTAATCTACATTCTGGTTCTGCATGTGTTTTTGTCAGTGTTGAGGTTTCTCCATAGTCAGATTTCTCTTTCACTCAAAACACGGCACAGTGCTATAAATAGTCTATTCATTTGGCAGTAACCATGGTAACCCAAAGGCTTCGTACATTGATGTTTAAGGCATATATCAGGCCGACAGTATTGTACAATAGCATGATAAATCCTCCTTGACATCATTGCACTTGGCATTTGTGGGCTTCATTTAACACAGCAATGTATTTTATGTTTTTGTCCCTGGAGAAGAGTGGTGTTGTAACTAGTTGGGTTCAGATGGGCAGCACAAATTAATTTTTCAAGAACCTTAACCTGCATTTATTAGGATATGGGGCATTGAAGATCAGACACCAGATGTTTTTTTTTTCTTACAAGATAAATAAATGGAGATACATATATATTTTTTATGAAAAAAAAATCCATCTGGTTAAATGCATTGTATAAACAATTTGTCAATTAACCTGGGATTCAAAAATCAGATAACATATAAAGAATACTCACAAAGGCAATGAACTTACCCTCGAAGGAGGTAAGTATCTCAGGAAGCAGGGGGTCCCTGGAGCTGAAATTAATGTGGTTCAGCTCCGGAGACCCCCTAATTCCTACCTGGTGGAAGGGGAAAATGTTTTAAGGAAAAACATTTTTGGGAGTGTAAGAGATGTGTGCAGAGGTATGCTATGGAGACTTTTTAAGGTGAAATTAAAATAAGGTGGGGGCGTGGTCTGGAGCCTGACCAAGATGGCTGCTTTAAAGTGAAGCTCCTTGAGTAAAGAATTTCAATCCAGAGTAATCATTGCTCCTATCAAGTCATCCTAAATAAACCTTACACAATGGGATAGCCCCAGAAATAGGGATCATTGAGAGCCCGCAATTGTTAAATTTGGACATAATTTAGCCAATAAACCAAGAATGTGACTTGAGGCCTAGTTGTTGAGGCCAGATTCCCTGAAACCAATCTGTTCATAATTTTGGACCACCAGGGTCCCCTGCCATCCTGGAGTCACCCGCCTGGATGAGCAACCACAGAGGAGGTGAATAATAATAAAAGAAAGTGTAAATTATTGATTCACCTCCCCTGGCCTTCCCCCCCTCCCCCTAAAAAAAAGGCAAAAAACCCAGAAACAAATTTCAGAGAGGCCATATACACAGAACTGGGGTCTCCAACTCACCTCCTGTACTAGTACTACAAATATAAACACCCACATTCATAAGTGGTGGGTGTCCCAGAGGTTTCCCCCCCCCCCCCAACAAAACAATAAACTTTAACATTCACCTGCTTATGGTGGACGCGGGAGATCAGGAGAGAGGGATTGAGCATCCATCTAGTCCCCTAAAGGCTGCTGTGGGGGAGTGAGCCTCATCCACCAGGCGTTTTGGAGCCACTGCTGGGTCTGGTGATCAGGAGCCCCTGGGAAGTCTGGCAGTCCCTAAAAGAACATCAGTAGAGGGCCCCGAGGACTCCTTCTCCTTTCCCATTTGAAAATAAATAAATACAAATGTTCCAAACTGAGGTCTGTGCCCCTCTGCCGGCCGACCACGACCCTGATCTGTGGAGTGTGGAGAGCTCGAGAGGACGCAAGACGCCCTCCTCCCCCCCCCAGGGTTCGGGGCTTGCTCCAACGGGCATGCGCGGCTCTTTGAGGTGCAGTGCCATTAACAAGATGTAAGGAGAAGAGGAGGTGGGCAACCGATCTGCCTTGGCTCCAGCTGTCACAGGCAGGGTGATCGCAGGGGAGAAGCGTTGGCTGATAAACCCTGCTCCGGGACTCAAAGGGCACGGGGGTGCCATCCTGTCTATGCGTTCCAGCCTGAGCTCCACCTGCGTTCCATCTGCATTTCAACAGTATCCAAGATTGCCACCGCCAGCCAGAATTAAAGGCACAGCCCACCCAGACCATTGGAGAACAAAACAAGAGAGTGAGAAAGTAGCTCTGCTCTGATAGTCCCCTCTTCCTATCATATTATCAATAAATTTGATTCCTTCTCAAACGACCAAAAACACCAACAAACCATAAAAATTGCCGAACATCCTAGGATGCAAACGGGAGCACCAAAAAGAAAGAATTTGAGGGATTTTAAGTCATATTTTCCCACCGCTGAGCTGACAAGAGTGGGAAGGTTCCACATCGAGATCAGAGTGTGGTTCCGACTCAGAGATGGATTCGCAGGAGGGCAGAGAGGACAGTGAAAACATGGATTTGATTACCAGATGTGACTTGAAAAAAGACCTAAAATCCCTGTTTAATGATCTCAAATCACTTTTCCAATCTGAGATTGCAAAACGAAGAAAATACATTAATCAGATCGGGGACAGGACTGATGAACTAGAAAAGAAAATGGAGACTACAGTAAAAGCTGTAAGGAAAAATGAAAAGACAGCTTACCTGAAAATGCAGTTAGCTAACATTGTGGAGTGGCAAAAGTCGCTGAAAATCAGGATAGGAGGAATAATATCAGAATAAGGGGGATCCCAGAGGCGATTGTTATCCTGGAGGCGATTGTTGATACTGTACAGAATGCTTTGTCTCCAAGTGGGTGAACTCAGTTTTACCAGACAAGACTGAGGCAGAGATCCAACTTGATCACTGCCACAGAGCACTTAGAGCCAGACCACAGGCAGCGGAGTCACTCTGGGACATTATAGTTCAAGTTCACTATTACAAAATAAAAGAGGCTCTTGTGCAGGTTACCCGAAACACCCTCAGCAACTCCTTTTGAAGATATAGACTTTCAGGTGTTGCAGGACCTGTTCCCAAGTATCTTAGATCGGAGATGCAGGCTGCAGCCCGTGACCAAAATCCTGAGGGGAAATGACGTCCATTATTGCTGGACTTTCCCATTCGGATTATTGGTCATTAAAAACGGCCAGGCTGTAGCCATACGATCGCTGGATGAAGGAGAAGATTTCCTAAAGGAGCTGGAAATTAAGTAGTCCTTTACTCACCATTTTGCAAAATTAACTCATCAGGGCTTCCCATTGGATTTATTTCAAATCAAGAATGGTACCAGGCAGGGGTGTCCACTCACCACTGTTGTTCACCTTATGCATGGAACCACTAGCAGCTCAAATTAGAAAAAAAAACAGATATATCTGGCATCCAAATTAATGACCAAACCCATAAGATTGCTCTGTATGCAGATTATATCTTGCTTACATTATCAAAACCTCTCACCTCCCTGCCTAACCTGTTTAGTATTCTAGGCAAATGTAATAGACTTTCAGGCTTCAAAATTAATTAATCCAAATCCGAGGCCCTAAATGTGAATCTACAAAGAGGTGGAAAAGCTCATATCATTAAACTTTAATTTCAGTTGGCAACCCAAAGCTATTAAAGACCTAGGGATCTATATTACGAATAGTTATAGGACACTGTAAAGAGCAAATTACCTTACACTGCTACAAACACTAAAAATAGATATTGGGCGGTGGTCATCATACAGCTTTTCTTGGCTGGATAGAATACACTGAGCTAAAATGAATTTACTACCTCGCCTCCTTTTTTATTCCAAACCCTGCCAGTACCAGTGTGTAACACTGTGCTCACCACAAACACATTGGGGCCCCGGTACTGAGGTGGGAATGGATATAAACGCCACCCACAGCCACGGGGGCTCGTCTGGAGTGTGGCTGGTCAGGAAGCTGGGTCAGAATTGAAGAGAGAAGAATTATTAGGTACTTGCCGAGTTCCAAGGTAGGAGCTGGTAGAATGGTCAATGTCCGTTTAGCCGCAGTGAGGGGTTGGAACCAATAGAAGCGTAGAAGACCGTAAGCCGTGGTAAGGATTGGAGAGATGCAGAAGGTCAGAGGTAAGCCAGGTCGGTAAGCCAGAAGTGCAGGGTCCAAAGTAATAGCCGGGTCTGTACACAGGAGGTCAATCTTAAACAAGGAGCTAGGAGACAATGTGGAGAGACATCTGACTTGTTGCACATGCTGTGGTCTTGCCCTCGTCTGAAACCCTTATGGGAACAAATTAAAGATTGGCTAAAGAGGGTTTTGGGCCTTGTAGACGGACGTTCACAGAGGTACACAATTTGGAGACGTTTATAATGTGAAATTATAATAGGCTTTATTGTGCCTTTTCCTTTTTATCAGGAAATTATCCAAACACAGGGGGGGAACAAAGCTTCCATTCACTTAGGAGTATTTCTAGTGAAATCCTTGCAATTAGTTCACATCTCCATTAGTTAAGCTTTTCCCAGCCAAACACATAACATGAAAATAAGCCGATATAAGCAGTCTCTTAATAATGAAAGTCTTATCTGTTTAGTTGCTGTAGAGTAAGCTTCTCTGCTCTCCTGGAACCGCACCCGTGCGTGCACAGAAAAATATCAGCATCCAGGTTTAGAAGTCTTATTTGGTGTCTTGCAATCAGCTCTGCTGTGTGGCTGGCAGAGCTCAAGACTGGTCAGCTCCAGAGATCTGGGTTTCTTTTGGTCAGTCTCTCCTGGGACTCAAGAACCTCTGCTCTGTCTCTCCAAAGGTCAGCTCTCAGTCAGAGCTAAAGAGAGTCACTTCCTGTCTCAAAGGCAGGCTTTTTGTAAACAATCTAATCAGGCAGGTGGTGTTTAGTAATTAACTACCATACTGCTAGATTAAAGGAACATTACTGAACAGGGATAAGTCCCCTGTTACAGGCCTCAACATTCTCTTGGACCCCTGAGTATTTTTACTGAACAGACCGATACAGGGTGTTTCCATATCAGGACATTTCAATGCATAGGAGATACCGGCACACCATAACGGGGCCTGTATCTCGGGAAGTAGGGGGTCCCTGTACCTGAAATCAATGCGGTTCAGCTCCCGAGACGCCCTGCTACATTACTGCAATGTTTAAAATTAAATAAAACCCTGCGATCGCCTGTGAGAGGTGCATAGTTAGATTGAGTGATTCAGCCAATCTCTTACTGCGCCTCTATTACAGACAGGCAGACCCCGGTAGGACTCACAGAGCAGGGATCTCTGCTGTGTTAATCCGATGGGCCATTATAGTCTGCCCCGACAAAACTTGTGAGGATCACGGACAAATCTTGAAATCCATTTTGAGATTTGTTCGAATAGCGGCCGCTGCATCAGTAAGTAAATTTTCGCTTTACATACATGCTCTGGACCCATTGCGCATTTTAATGCGGGGTATGCCTGTAGTTCACTTGACAGGGATGTTTATGCATCCTCATACCACTGGAAATATTAAAACACATTATTTAATGCAAGAAAAATAAGAAAAATGACTATAAAATATAGATTTTGATACATTTTATCATAATATTTGAACCACTTAAAGCAGCAAAAGATTTGAAATCTTATATGGTTTATTTTTTATTTTTTAATATAACTGTTCTGTAGTATTATACAGCAGTGACTGTGCTTTTTTTTTTTAATTCGACACCTAATGCCAATCCCAATGAGCTTCAACACACCAAAAACCTCCCAACCTCTACAGCAAGCCCCAGCACACCTCCCCAGCAGCACAGGACACCCGCAATACCCCCCTGCCCATGATGCCCTGCCGACAATGCTCCCAACCATCCGAGCTGCAAACTGTCCAAACAGTAAATGCCACCCCAACAACACCAGGAAATATTGCAGCTCCTGAGCGACACCGACCGAAGGACTGACCGAAACCGAAAGGCGACCACTATGTTAGTCACACAATCAGGATCCTTACAGTTGCTCAACAGGAGCACCAAACGACTGCCATGCCAGGTAAGAATGTAGAATTATACATGGCCACATGCTTCACACATTTACACATTTTAATATATGCAGTATTTTAATATATACTTATTGAAAACTAATCACCTACGCTGCCGTTCAATTAGCTCCCCCGTGACGGATCAGCAAAGATCCTGCTAACCAGGGTTCACTAAATGGCCGCCCCAAAGCTCCAATGAACCATCAAGCCAGTGCAACTCAGCAACCACAATGCACTCCCACATTACCAAGGCAACATTATCCACTGTCACAGCCCGCATCCCAGATGGCCGGGAACACCGGCAACAATCTATTCCAATCAGGAAAGTGTCACAAAGACCCTGCACCCCCAGGGATGCGTGCCAAAGCCCGCCACAGAAATCAAAGGACACTCTGCATACCAAAGCTCATCAAAAATGACACCATGAGCCGAATAATTTTTTTAGGAAGTATTATATAACAATATACAGAACTGATTTAGTTTAAACTCAAATTGTCTTGATTTTTAACAAGTTCATGGGGATACAGAAAATAAAATAGAGAGGGGTGAGGGAGGTTACAGAATAGTAAAAGCGTAGTGTACAGTAGTCAGAGAAACATGTTGTCTCGCAGGACGGCTCAGTAAAATGTAAAGGTGGGTTATGAGGATAGACAAAGGTAGAGGTTGGTGGGATCCAACCCAAACCCAGAGGGGTACTTACAATTTGTAGGTATGTTCGGGCACATCCCTATCTGCCATGACAAATGACAACCAAGCATGCAGCTCTGTAATCTACTTCCCACCTTTTATTTCGGGTTAGTGGAGTGGGGCGTTAAAAGATCGGTAGAAGCCTCCCTGTGGACTTATAAAACTGGAGCCAAGGTTTCTAAATCAGCGAACATGAACGATAGTTGTCATTTAACAAGCCCGTCAAGGTGCTCATCTGTCATTCATACCATATTTTATTCCTAATCTGGGGCATGGATGGTATTGACTGCCTTGACCAGTAAGTGACTATTGCACATCTAGTGGCCATGACAATCTGCGTGATCAATTTATTTTATTTTCTGCTGAATTTTACTGACAGTCTGCAGAGCAGAAACATCCATTGGTCCAGATCACATGGTTGAGAGGTTATTCTCTGGATCCACCTCGTTACACCAGCCTAAATCTTTTAGATTTTTAGACAGTTCCACCACATATTGATATAGGTTTCCCTGTTATCACACCGCTCCAAAATCTCATTCCCTCTCCTTGATAAACTTGGGGTTTCCACTGGGGGAGGGGCCCACTGCTAGATCGTATAGGGACGAGATCAAGCCCTTCGTGCTTGCTGCCTCTAGGCATAGTTTCTCAAATGTTCTGAGGGTGTCCCTAGGATTCTTTTTCCTGTAAAACTCTCTAAGATGTAAGAAACTAAATGCCTCCCTTCTCTGGCTTGGTATGTCCAGAAAGAAGTCCGCAAGTTGTTAGTATCTTCTCTACCTTTCAAATCTCTCAGGCGAGTCACTCCCACTTTCTGCCAGTGGCGAAAATCTAGTCTCGATTGCCTCGGTGGGAATTCAGGATTGTCGTAGAGGGATGTTAGTGGGGAGTTAGAATCTGTAAGACTCTTCCTGGTGGAATTAGACCTCCAGCACCCCAGGGCATGTGATGTAATTGGAAGGATCCCATGCATCTCCTTTCTCTAGGCCCTGGCAGCCATAATATAGATTTGGAGATACTGGGCTCATTAGGTTAGATTCAAGTTGTACCCTCTCCTCAGGGATCCTTCCTCATGCCAATTGACCAGGTGGTTAGTTTTGCTTCCTAATAGGAGTACAGACATGGCTGACCTAATCCCCTTTGCTGACAGCAGTGTCATAACATTTTGCTTACTATAGGTCTTTTTCCTGACCAAATAAAATTAGTGATAATCCTTTGGAGGTTGTTAAAGTCATTAACTATTAGGGGGACAGGCTGGTCCAACAGGCTGGTCCAATTAGGTACTGTACAACAGAAACAGATGAGACTTTCTTGTTGGACAGGTTTATGACTACATGATTGGGGTGGTAACTAGTTTAGCTAGCTATCCAGTTAGTAAGGGCTGGTGTAAATATTTAGTCAGACTCCTGAATAGGAGCAAATATTTGTCAGGATATAATTTCATCCTAATCGGTCTCCATTAAATGTACCACTGCACACAATACTGTTCATGTTATTTTATCACTTAAAAAACAAAAACATCCATCAGTGAACATGAAAGAGACAGAGAAATCTAAAATGTAATGTGTCACCAGTTGTGTGTATGTGTGTATATATATATTTATATACCTGTCTAAGAAATACAAATTAGCCCACAGTAATATTTCCATTTGCTATAAGCTTTACGGTGTAGGGTTTTTGTCACATTTTTACCCACCATAACTTAAATAATGTGTGGTGGATGCCTGTCCAAAGATTCAAATTGCAAAGCCAGTATAGTCAGTGTAACCAACCCCACACTGATTGCACCCAAAAGTTGAAACAGCTGTCTGTGGGTAGGTTTACTGGCTATGCATCTTAACCCAGGCTGTACTGAAAAGCTGTGCAATGCAGCAAGCATAAGCTTATAGGGATCCATGTCAAAATGGATTTGAAGGAAAAGGTGGCACTGTGTGCTCATTTGCATGACATTTCCCAGAATCCTTTGCTGCAGTGAAAGCACTATATGCTGGATAATAATAGTGAAAGACATGGTTGCAGACCTGTCTAAGACATGCAAATGAGCACACGGTAATATTTCCATTTGCTATATACAGTATATATATCCCCTCAAATTAATTAAAGAGACATGCCTGTGCTGAATAAGAAGCACACCTGAGATATGCAAAGTATATTTAAATGAGTCCCATCTGCCATTTGCTAAAATAATTTTTATACCAACTATATAGTTTATAAACCTAAGGCACCAACCTAATGACTGAAACAGTATCAACCCCAATAGGACAAAAAACTCTGCTACACTTCCCAAATGTGCGCTGGGAATATTTAAACCTGGCAGAAGAATTTAACACAGTATTTCATATTTAACACTGACAGAAGAAAATTAATTTTCTACCCATGTAGATAAAAGGATAGATATATACACACATACCTGTACACCCACTTCCAGATACTCTGAAGCCACCCCCTCCAATCTTTTGGGTCTAAACTGATGCTATTAGAGGCATACAGTATCTCAACGTGCATCTGGAATTTTGGTGCATACTGTTTGCTGAAAATTGCATTTAGCAAAGTCTCTACATAGAGGTTCACCATAGATAACTATGATAGTGGTGATCTCCAATTAAAAGACATTACAACAGTTCACTTTTAATATTTTTGATAGGCATTATATATCCTTGAGTTAATTTATTTTCATGCATAGTTCCCCCTTTTTTAGTTTGCTTGAAAACATAAAAAATTATATTTTAATATAAATCACTCATTTTCATTAACATATATTGTGTAAAGAGTGCTCTATCCTTGGATTCTCTCTTCTTTTGTGTCACTGTTTGTGTAACATCCCATTAGAGCACCTTTGTTTAATATATACGTCTAGGCTGAGCAAGGAGATATTTCTCCTTTGCTATTGAGATTCCTAGTATGCCACATGCAATAAATAAAGATTGACAATTACACCTAAATTATAATCTTTACGGAGGAAATTGTACCATGCCCTGTTCTTCAAAAATGGTTTCAAATTATTTATATTATAGGGAACAAATTCCATTTGGAGATCTACATTAATTAATCTTGTGTAAAAAACTGTGTGGATTTGCACCAGTATGAACAAGTAATAAACAATGAAAACATCAAGCATCAACTAGTTTCCATGTGTATAAATATAACATGATTATATAGTGGAAGACAACCAAAACTTTGGTGTCTCGTGTTATCATCAATCATCCTACAAAGGAATTTAAATATTCATTGTATTTCACTATGTATTTATACAGTTTGAATATAAATTAAAACAAAAATGGCTTGCTGTGATGTTTTTGTCATTGCTTATCCCATTTTTATTTGTTAAACTCAAATTTTATCCTTTCTTTATTATGATTTATTTTTAATTTATGCAGACTTCATTTAGCAACCATTTGGTAATTTGCAGAGGAATGCAAACAACACAATTGTTTGGAAGAAATTATTGATTTATTATTAGTGAATGAGGTTTGACCTGGAAAGTAATATATTTACATATACACAGCCGATACATGCCAACTCTTGGCAGCTGGGATATTTGGTCCTACACATTATATTATTCACCATGCCCCAAAATATGGACTAGTCCGACCCCAGAAAGACTGCCATTCCCGCCTCTCCATGCTATATATGGGCCTATGCACTAAGCTCCGATAAGTCACTTATCGCCATCTTATCACCAAAAAAGCCTACTGCTATTCAGTTAGTCTCGATAAGTCAGCGATAAGAGAGCTTTTCGCCCAAAAAATTTGCAGAGAAAAAAAAATCTCAAACTGAGCGGCGAAAAGCCACTTATCGCCACTTATCGCCAGCTTTTCAAACCCATGCTATTCTAGTAGCCCCAAGTAGCCCCAATTAGCTTATCGAGGCTAATCACAGCTCAAGAATTGATATTTCCTCTCAAAATTGTCTTGCCA
This sequence comes from Ascaphus truei, assembly GCF_040206685.1. Classification (NCBI taxonomy): domain Eukaryota; kingdom Metazoa; phylum Chordata; class Amphibia; order Anura; family Ascaphidae; genus Ascaphus; species Ascaphus truei. Next base: position 140,524,490 of record NC_134483.1, on the reverse strand, counting down.
GGAAAAGTTGACAAGAGGGTGGTGAGAAGATGCAGATAAGCGGCGAGACAGGACTTTGAAAAAATTATTAATTTTTCCTGCATCAGATTGATGCTGGCAGTGTCTGGAGCTGATTAATAGCAGCACTGGAGACCCCCCGGCATCAATCCAATGATATAAAAATGCATTAAAAGTCAACTTCATTACCTTAGCGGCTAACCGCTAAGGCAATGAAGGGGTTAAGGAACAATAGCAGCTTTATTGGGGGCAGAGGGGGTTAGTGAAGTGGGTACTTGGCCCTTCATTCCCCCCCTTTTTCCCCCAATAAACATTACAATATGTTCTATCCACCAATACACAACCCACCCACTTTGCCCCCACATAAAACCATAAATTATTTTTTTATACACAGGATTGATACAAGAGGCCAGCGGGTGTCCCCGGTTGGTCCCCGCTGGTGTCTGTGTGCCTCCAAGTGGTTTCTGAGGGTGTCTGGGGATCATCGGGTGGTCCCCGTGGGTCCCCTCTGGCCTGCGGTACCAATCCTGTATAAAAAAACAAGTGGGTGTGCTGAGCACGTGCATTTTAAGTGAAACTTCTTAGTCTTTTGTCACTGTTTTGTCATAGAAATTGTATTTGTAATGGTGATGTTTTTAATTAAAAATCAAAACACAATGTCAGTGCCAAAACGCAATGAAGTTTGACTTAGACATGTTTTAGCTATTTGCACTTCTATATTTATAATAACTGTGAATTCCTTGTGTGTGTGTGTGTATGTGTGTGTCACTCAGTGTGTGTGTGTGTGTGTGTCAGTCAGTCAATGTGTCAGTCAGTGTGTGTGTGTGTGTGTGTGTCAGTCAGTGTGTGTGTCAATGTGTGTGTTATTCTCAGGGTCCTGCCCCTATATATCCTGACTCTCTTCACCCCCCGGCAGAGCTGCAGACATGGCTGTGTGTGCTGGTGCCTTCTGTTGGAGCAGCCTCTCATCCCAACCTTAGCGGAGGTATGTAGACACCGGGAGGGGAGGTCTGTCTGAGTGCCCCGGAGCAGCCCCCACTCTTTCCCCTGGCGGAGCTGTGTCCTGCTCGGCGGAGGTACACAGGGTGTTCATAACATTTTGCTTACTATACAAATGTGTGGTGGGAATATTTAAACCTGGCAGAAGAATTTAACACAGAATTTAATATTTAACACTGGCAGAAGAAAATTAATTTTCTACCCATGTAGACAAAAGGATAGATATGCTCGGCGGAGGTACAGGGACACAGGGTGTTCATCGGCTGATGGGAGGGGGGGTGTCCTCGGCGGCTCCCTGGGTGGGGAAGAGTGTGTGCTCAGTGGCTCAGTGGGTGGGGGTGTGTTCTTGGCAGGGATGTACCGGGGAAACAGTAACCAAGCTGGTGCAGGTGAACTCCATATCCCCGCCGCTGTCTGAGTCCCGGAGCAGCCCCTATTCTCGCCCCCCCCGTTGAAGCTGCGGCCTGAATTGTTTGTGTGTGTCAGTTTGTGTGTGTGTGTCCATCCCCATCCGTCCAGCGCTGCCTCCTCCAAGTGGAAGCTGGCAACACCGACGGCCTCTTCTGCCAGGAGTGGTCACTTTCGTCACCACTGACTTCCGTCTCCAATCAACTGCATTCACGCCGCTAAAGAAGGTTCACTTCAAAAATAAAATTTGGCATACATTGCAATAAATACACCTCTCTCCCCCCCCTCCCCCAACACATTCAGTACATTAATGGCAGAATAACTATTATCCAGATAAGAATAATAGCTCATTTTCCCATTATTAAATTAAACATTAGCCAGGCAGTATAAATAAAGTAAATAAACCTTTCTACTTACCCCTGCCATTTTGAAGAGCATCCTCATAAGCATACTGCAGGGCCATGTCCTCCGTTGCCAGAAATAATACATTAAATAAAACAATCTAATGGCCCCTAATCCCTAAATCACCGTAGAGATTAATAACCGCTATGGTGATTAAGGGGTTAACCCACCCTCCCCTGCTACCCACCTGGGAGTCCTAACTACCTATCCCTGACCCAGTATACCAACCCTGTACCCATTGATTGGCATAGTGGTACATCATACCCATATAATATGTGCATGATAAGACACTATAGCAGTCAATGGTCACCGTATTAAAAATACATGAAGGCCCAAAATACAATAATACAACATACACAATCACCTAAACACCACAATTCAAGAAATAAAAGCACTACAAATTCAATTAATAAAAGCACTAAGAAACAAAACAATTAAATAATTTTAATTAGTAACCAACCCATCAATTAATTAATAATTACGTCAACAAAATAATACATTAATTTAAAATGCTAATCAATAGAAAAAACATAAAAACATGCCATCCAAATTACAAACAAATGAATCCAAACAATCAAAAAAATAGAAAAAATAGCACTAAATAGATAAAAAGCATTTGGCCAACAATTCATTGGCTATCACTGTATTAATACAATATGTTTCCTAAACGGTCACAGATTAATACATTAGCAGTCAATGGGCAATGAAAAACATTAAAAGAAAGAAATACAATAAAAAAACCTGTGGGGAAACAAATTACATGCATTCAATATTTTACTTACCTTTAGAAGCATTGACACTCTGAATCCAAGGGTATCAGGAAGCTCTCGTACCGCGACGTCATCCAACTCAATCCGACACCATCCACCTTAATGTTCCGGACCAAGTAACAAAATTCTTCTTTCTTTGATCTTAAATCACCTTCTTTCTTGATCTATCATTATTTCTGTCTTTTTTCATCTTCTTTCCTTATCTGTTAATCCAAAAACCCAATGTTAAATCCACAACATGATGTTGACTCGTTAGGTCAGATGGTATAGCTCCAATTTGATTGGATGCTGTTTCATGTGCCCGCCTCTTTTTTTTGTGAAGGATGTGACGTCATCTCCAAGGGAGGGAAAAAGGTTTATTTTTTTTATTTATGCTGCCTACTAATGTTTGATTTAATAATGGGCAAATGAGTTATTATCCAAATCTGGATAATAGTTATTTTGCCCAGTACTGTATTGTATGTGTTGGGGGAGAGGTGTATATTTATTGCAATGTAGCAACATTTTATGTTTTGATACATGATTGGTACTGCAGGCCAGCTGGGACCAACGGGGACTACCCGAGGACCCCTGTACACTCACTGGGACCCCCGAGGACACCCAGACACCCACGAGGACAACCTGAGGACCCCTGTACACCCGTGGGGAACACCTGCCCCCAGACACCAGTTGGAATCACCCAAGGGCGCCAGACATCCGTGGGGACCACCCGGATACCGCATTGGGGCCCCTGGATTCCCGCAGGGACCACCTGGAGGCCCATGGACACCCGAGGGGACAACCCAGGGACCCCTGCTGGCCTCTGGTATCAATCCTATGTATAAAAATATCAAATCTGGTTTTATGTGGGGCCCAGGGGGTGGGTGTTGTATTCGTGTTTAGTACATATTACAATGATTATTGGGGGCAGAGGGGGTGAGTGAAGGGCCAAGTATCCGCTTCACTCATCACCTCTGCCCTCAATAAAGCTGCTATTGTGCCTTAACCCATTCATTGCCTAAGCGGTAAAGGTATTGAAGTGCTGTAATGTAAATTTTTATTATTAATGTGTGGGGCAGGGTGTCTTCTGAGCTGAACTGATTTTTTTACAGGCCCAGATATGGGGTGCCGGTATCGCCTTCATTATTTAAATCCCCTGTCATGTGACATGGATGATTTAAAAATGGCGGCGATACTAGCACCTGATGCCCCACACCAGGGCCCATAACTCGAGAAGCAGGGGGTCGATGAGACTGAAATCAAAGCGGTTCAGCTGAGGAGAACCTCTGCTCCTGCACATTATTAATAAAAATTACATTAAAGGAGCTTCATTATCATAGCAGATAGCCGCTACGGTAACAAATGTGTTGCAATTTTAATTAGGGTTTTAGTACTAGTGTATTTTATTGGTCTCCGGAGCAAAACCTTGTTGATTTGAGGTCCGGGGACCCCATGCTTCCTGAGATACAGACCCCAATATGGTGTGCTAGTATCTCCTATACATTTCAAAGTCCCGCATCACATGACTGGGGGAATCAAATGCATAGGAGATACCAGCACCCCATAACGGGGCTTGTATCTTGGGAAGCAGGGGGTCATCGAACCTGAAATCAATGTGGTTCTGCTCGGGAGACCCCCTGTTACAACACACATTAATATAAGGTAAATTTAAAAAAAAACATCTCTCTCTCTGCAGCAGAAAGAACTTGCCGTGTGAGCCCTTTTCTGAGAGGTGATCTTCACGCCACCAGCTACTTATCATTTTTGCAAATGTTGCTATCACTGGTATTCAGGGATTTCTGCATACCATGACAGCAACACTCTCAAAAATGGTGATTTAAAAACCCTGGTGATTTTTTCTATCGGAGTTTAGTGCATAGGCCCCATAGTGTTTTCTTTTGCCTCCTCCCTCTTCCAAATACAAACATATGTAATCTCCTGGGATCAATTAAACTTGTCTGGTAGGGGCATATTCATTGTTAATTTTGTGCTCTGCAGGCGTTTGGAAGAGTCAGGGGTAAAAGAGAGAAGGAGGATGATGAGTAACATCAAAATCAGGAGTCTCCCTCTGAAATCGGAAGGTCTGGTGCGTATCACACCTAGAATCTGAATATCTTGAGTTTGAGAACTGTATGGTACTGTATGTTCGAGATGAGGACAGTCTTGGAATACTTTTTGGATATAAACATTCATATTAACAAGATCTCGCTGAAGCAAGGAAAGCGCCCCTATAGTAGCACTCAATTCTTTTGTAAAATTAATGATCTAATAAATATCTTTTATTGGGTCTGTAATATAAAATTAGGGTACACCACCCCTTCCCCCATATCCTATTTGTTGGATGTAAACATTCAAAACATCAAAAGCTTCAACAACTTTTGACATATTTTAACAGATTTAATGATTAGTATAGATACGTGTATCTATGGCCACATCAATACAATGAGTTAGAAGATTAGAATATTAAAAAATGTCAAATTATAAAAATGCCTTTTAGGAAATGTAGACTAAACTGGAAGAAGCAGCAGGCAGTTTCCTTGCTACTCAGCAGCTTTTGCTCCCTTCTCTCAAAGCGACAAATAATAAAAATTACTGTATTTGCACTTCAGGTAAAGTACCTGGCAATCTTGAAGAACTGAGTTAATTTACAAGCTACTAATTGGAATACTAATACATTATCCTACCCAATGTGTTTTTGAGGTACTGTTGTATTTTATCAACATTATGCAAAATAGATTTTTTTAAATATAATCTACTGAAATCGTTCCCCGCAAAGAGAACCAGTAGATATGTTTTTAGATGGGATCTATATAACATCATATGCTATGTATTTTATATTTCTGAGAATGGACTCAGGCCTAAATATCAAATCAATGGAAAGTCTTTATGGTTTAAAATGTTCACAAGTGGAAAATTTCCCAGCAGTTTGTATGAGCTGAATATACAGAAAGTATATAGATTAAACAGCAGTGAAATATGAATGTGGTGCAACGGGAACCTGGTGGGACCCTATACCCTCCTTCAAATAATATAACAAAAGAAAGGGGGAGTTCCAAGCACTCAAACCGATAAATGAAGAAAAAATGCTAGAAATAGCTTTTACTAGAATATATACAAATATACACACAGGGCATAGATACTGAAAATATAATCAATGTTAACAGCACAATTGATCAGTGCAAACAAGGTCCATATATCCTCCTAATGAGATACCACAGCATATAATGCAACAGAGATCCACAGCAGTGGGCCCCCACTGCTTTAAGGTGTTAAACACTGTGATGAATACTTGCTATATCCTAAATGTAACGCAGACTGTACTGAGTATAGCAACATAGGGATAACAAGGATACAATTCTGAACAATAGTGGTGCCTATTCTGGGAGAGATATATACCCCCTCACTTGTAATTCATATATAGACTGTGTAGCTGATATCACTGATCTCACACTAAACTAAAACAGCTCCATAACGGAGACTGATGATCTTCCCCGTCATGAAACACGTAGGGAGGAGCCTAAGGAGACGCTGACCTGTTCACTCATTCAATCACTCTTCTGGCACGGAGGCGGTGACATCATCACGTTTGCGCCGGAACAACGCAAGTCACACGCAGTACCGGCAAGGACTACCAGAGACTGGGTGTTGATGTGTAACCAGGCCAGGCACTTCTTTTTCGATTTTAACTCACAGGTTTTTGTGAGTATACTGTATTTCTGTTTTAGTCTTAGGAGGCGTCATTAAAGTTTTTACGTTATTGCGCAATCCCCTGTTTTTCTTTATATCCCTTGTTGGAGATTTTAACACAGGAATTCTAGGACAGACTCAGGAGAAATATTTTCCTGAGAAGGAGGTTCTCTCAGTATCCATCCGAATCGGGGACACCATGTGGGGTTCGTGTTACCCTGAAGACGCCTGAATCTGGAAGAACCCACATACAGTTTCTCTCCACGGCATGTGACCTACCTTCCTCTAGTAAGTAGACATTTTTTTGAGTTTCATATGTGAGGGCTTCATTGCTGAAAAACAATACTGCGCAATGTGTTTTCCCTGGTTTATGTCTCAATCTACAGGATAACAAATGCTGTGAGGAGGAACTTTTCAGCGTGCTTTGAGAACGGAGTCTATTCTCTATTCAGTAACCATCCATTTTGGAAGAAAGGACTCAACTCACTTCAGTCACATATATCCTTTATTGGACTATACAGTTTTGTGTTTTTTCACCTATTTGTTTATTTTACAATTTTGTATACACACATGCGCCAGGTTTATTTCTATTTTTGTATTTTCTTGTAATCTACTACTGCCTGCTTGTGACTAAGCACACTCACCCCAAGAATAATCTTTAAAAAAAAAAAAAACATGTTTAAATACTGTACTTACAGTATACTGTACTTGTTTTGCTTGTAGCATTTGTGAAAGACAAGCTGCTCACCAACTGTTTAAGTGTTGTAAAGCCTAACCTCTATTAATTAACAATCTGTTCTTACGGTTAGTGGGATAAAACAGATTCCTAGATAACTGGAGACACATTGTTTAGTGTGGTAGCTCCTTGTATAAAAGAAATCCAGGAATTAGATTTTGAAGCTTTGCATAAAATTGAAGAGCAAATAATATAAAGAACTTCCCATGACATTGCACTTGCCATTTAGCGTTGCATAAATGAATACTGATTTAAAATTCTTCTTTCCATGCAATTAACAATATTACCCCCTAACCATCCAACTTCTTAAAAAGCCTGTGAATATTCAAAATACCAGAGCAGATGGTAGTGCAAATTCTTTCAGGGCATAAAACGAAAGGGAGATGAGGAGAAAAATGTTTAAAAGTAAAATAAGTAGCTCTAAAAATGTAACCATTGCACTCATATGTGTAGAAGGTTTTCAGGCTTTTTAAATTTGGTGCTGAATGTTCTGTGGATACTTTGCATACTCTGTGTATTCTTCCCAGTATACCTCATGACATATAAAAGGGATGGACGTACTGTAGTGCAAAAAATATTTTACAATTCAAAGGCAGAACATACCCTGTACAGATGTAGAAAGACTTGCTGTTCTCTGTGCCGGTGTACAGATACAGCGGCCATTATTCGAACAAATCTTGAAATGGATTTCGAGATATCATCGTGAACCGCAGAAGTTTTGCCGGAGCAGACATAATGGCCCATTGGATTAACACTGCAGGGGTCCCTGCTGTGCGAGTCCTGCAGGAGTCTGCCTTTCAGTAATACAGTAGATGCGCAGTAAGAGATTGACTGATTCAGCCTCTCTGCTGTGCGCCTCTCACAGGCGATCGCGGGGGTTTTATTTAATTTTAAACATTACAGTAATGTAGTAGGGGGTCTCAGGAGCTGAACCGCATTGATTTCAAGTCCGGGGACCCCCTACTTCCCGAAATACAGGCCCTGTTACAGGGGTGCCGGTATCTTCAATCCATGCAGCATAAATCAAGTAAATAAAATAGTTCTACTTACCTCTTTAACATGACGTCACACTGGTCTACTACAGCCAATCAGATTGGGCATATAGTTTCCACAATCTGATTGGCTGAAGTACCACGTGAGGGCAGCCATTTTAGATTTAGTGATGTCATGTTAAAGGGAAAGGAAGCACAGCCATTCTGATTGGCTGGCTTCACTTCCTTTACATGACGTCATTCCCCCCCCCAAAAAGGCACATGATTGCCAGAGCCAATCACAGGCGTGAGAACCATTTGTCAATCAAATGTGACGTTACAGGCCATATTTAATGCCGTGACGGCTCATTTGAGCTCAAGAAGCCGTTGTGGCAACATTGTGGATTTAACATGGGGTTGGATTGACAGATGAAGAAAGAAGATAAAGAAAGGAGATAAAGAAAAAAAGAAATGGTCACATAGGAAGAAAGAAGATGGTAATACCAGATGAAAGAAAGTAGAATTTTGTTACCTGGCCCGGATCTTCACTGTGGATGGCATCGGATTGTGTTCCGTGATGTCACCGGAGGAGAGCTTACTGATTCCCCGGGATTCGGAGGGCCAACACTTCTAAAGGTAAGATCAATATTAAATGTATGTACTTTTATTTTTACAGGTTTTTGGATTGTATTTTTCTATTTTTATGTTTTTCAATGCCCATTGACTGCTAATGTATTAATCTGTACCTGTTTATGGTACATATGAGTACAGTAATAGCCAATGCATTTTTTGGCAAAAGCATTTCTTCTGTTCACTGTTACTGTATATTGTTTTGTTTTGATTAAATTGTGTTTAATTGTGATGGCTTTTTTTGCTTTGTATTATTTTACAGATTGTTTAGCGTTTTTATTTAATCATGTAATTTGTTGTCTAATGGTTACATTTATGTGTTGACTAGTGGATGTATTAAATAGTTGATGTGTTGGTTACTGCTTTTATATATGGAATGTTTTGTTTAGTTAGTGGTGTGAATTCTTGAATTGATTGTCTAGTGTTGGGACTTATTCGTTGGCTAGTGATTTTATTTATGTAATTGCTTGATTGCCTATTTAATTTTATAGTTTGGGGTTTAGGTGCTTGATGTATACTGTAGGTTTTATTATTGTGTATTTTGGATAGTCAGGCTTTTGTATTAGAGTGACCATTGACTGCTATAGTAGCGTATCATGTCATATTATATGGATATGATGTACTACTATAACAATCAATGGGTACAGGGTAGGAATAGTGGTTCTGGGGTGGGTGTTAGGCCTCCTAGGTGGGTAGATGGGCAGGATGGGTTAACCCCTTAATTACTATAATGGTTATTAACCACTAAGGTGATTAAGGGGCTAGAACCATTAGAATGTATTTTGCTATGTGTTTTTTCTGGCAACGGAGGACATGGACCTGCAGTAAGCTGACGAGGATGCCATTCATATTGCCAGGGATTAGTAGAACTGTTTTATTTACTTTATTTATTCTGCATGGTAATGTTTTGTTTAATAATGGGAAAATAATCTATTATCTATATCTGGATAATAGTTATTTTGCCCATTACTGTACTGTATGTGTTTTTTTTGGGGGGAGGGGTGTTTTTATTGAAATGTAGGCCATGTTTATTTTTTTTTAAATACAGGAATGGTACCGCAGGCCTGCGGGGACCCACGGGAACCCATTCAGTCCCATTCAGTTCCATTCAGAAGCAGGAACACCCGCTGTGTTAATCCCTTCAGGGCAGCAAGTATTACTGGCCTTATGGGCGTGGGAAACTGCGATTGGGCCGGGGTCAGAATCAGTATGAATTTGTCAGCACTTTTCCTTGTGCCCACACCAAAAGTAAATAGCACCAGAGCTGTAGCAGAGAGTGTGTTGTCAGTATGCTTTTAGACCTCCCATGTTACTCAGCCATTAGATATATATTTAGTGATGTGCTGGTTTTAGAATTTAAAGAGGGAGTGGATCCGTTCTTAATAGGAGTGAACAAAAGAATATCAAGTGCAACTTACTTAAAGTCTAGAAGTGAATAAAGTACTTTATATAGATTAATCTAATTCTTTGAGACCCACATAAAAATGCAAATGTAGCTGATCTAAACCCTATTCTAAACCCTATTTAATTAGGTGCTGCACTGTGAGCACCTTCCACAGAGTAAAACAAACGCAATTTTACAGTGCTTCATTTTGCAGTGCTTCATTTTATAGTATTTAGTTTTAATAGGGACTTTTTTCTCTCTCTATCCCCTATAACTTCTATAATAATATGGTTCAATGATAGTTATCCTTTAGTATATTTATAAGCCTATGATCTTATATTTATAAGCCTAAGTACTGCAGCATTAACAGACATTACTGTAGATACTGAAATAACTACTACTGTACAACCTAAAAGTAGCAACCAATACTTAGAATTAGATGCATTGCTTTATACTGCTCTATTGAGACTAGTCTGCTTAGCAACAATATTATTGCTCACTCTAGACAAATCAACTCCTCATCCCTTACCTACTGTTACAGTAGCATGAGTGAGTTGTTTTTAATCAACCTGCTGAGGTGAATTAATTCTATTAAAGTAACATGACCCTTAGCTCAAAGAGCCCCGAAGAAAGAGATGAAGAGGAGGGGGGAAGGACTAAGTTTTTTTAAGAGGCGTTTGACTTGTGCCTACCTCTTTCTCTTCCTGCTCCCACCTCAAAAGTTTCCTGCCTGCCCACACAATTTGTAGGGTAAGGTGTAATTTTATTGTATTAAGTGTTTAATTATATTTGTTGCATTTTATTAACAAATTATATGTATATATAAAAATAGGTATTATGAAATGTGATAGTGGTTGGTGTTACATTTGTTATAGCTGGAGGGTTGCGGACTGGTCAGTTTTGCCCAGGTGGGTAGTTTGGAGGAATGTTAGGGTTTTGAAGGACGCAGGTTTAGGTCAGGGCCAGGTGCAGTATGCCTATAGGTGTCCTCCTAAAAGGAACCCCAGCTGTTCTGGCACTAAGACTGTTCACTGGGTCAAGAGCGGCAGTGAGCTTGATCATGTTCACAGGTTTTGGGGTTACTTTCTGACCAGGGATTATTTTGTGGTTGATTATATGGTTAATAAATTGCTGTGCCATGTGAATCCAAATTAAAGGTGTCTGTTTATTGACATTGGTGGGTACACAAAATGGTGTGAAGAGTCGAGGGTGCAAGGGTCTTCATGTTCATGGTTGTATCGCCTATGATAGTTTCAATCTATTTAAAATATATATTTTGCGTACTGGGATATCGAGCGCTGTAATTAGGGGCCTTGGTATCACTTAAATCCTGAGGGTATTATTTTATTGCGATTGTTCATCACTTAACCTTAGTGCACCTATCCAAGTTATTTTGAGGTTAAGCTTGTGTTTGTGTTTTGTGTTTAGACAAAATCTTAATAGCAATATAAAAAAAGAATTAACATCAAACAAAAGATAATATTCTTAGTGTCAGTGAGAGGCTTAAAACATTTACATGATTAAAAATGACACATAGAAGACTATTAAAGTAATCTTTCTGGTCTTGAATAAAAAATGTATAATGTATAATGTGTGAGACTTTCAGTAATATACTGTAAATATATAGCATCAAGAATTAAACATGATGATGGAATAAAGTTGCTCCTTTCAAACATTTACTGCTTCTGACAAATATGTATTGAATGTTTCAACCAGGCTTATACGCAACTTTAATTGCTCTAAATAATTAAGTTAAGAGATCTGCAAACATTTCCAATATTTCTCCCAAGTTATTGTGTTATACTCTTTTAGTGCTGCAAAAACAACTAATTAATTAGTAATGTTAGTCATGTTTTGTATCTGCAGATGTAGCAACCTTTAGAATTCCCAAAGCCATGGGGTGAGATGTCAAATTATGCACCAGGAGATATCTCCAGTTCCATATTTTCCCAATATAGAGGCGCAGCACCAAGGCCACATGCAGTGAGGCTTTGCAAACTCCACACCATAGTACAGTATATCTTTATCATTAATGAATAGTAATATCAGGTGTTTCTTTGTGTACAGTATTCATTTTTATTTTTCAGTTTGTCATCATTGGCTCTTAGGATGATAATATGTGAGTGTTGGAGTTCCTGTAAATCAAATGTCTTATGTGGCTTACACTAGATTTCTTTATTTAACATATGTGTTACCTTTGCAAAGTTAGGAGAATTGTATCCTTGTAACTTAATGAAGAAAAGAGCACTTGTCAATGCATAACTCCCTAATTCCTCCATTTGTGATATCTAAATGTTATTATAGTGATCATGATTAGTGGGGTTCATATTTTGAATTTTGATTTATGGGGAGCAAGTCTTGTAGCATCAAAACTGCAAATGATGTATATTATTATTAAGGTAGAAAAAACAGGATATTCAGCGCTCGTGCTGTATGATGGTGTGGATGATCCCTTTGCAGCATGTACATAAAGCGTCTCCCCAGAAACTCTCAAATCTAGGTGAACCCCCCTTAAAAAGGGGGGAGAGCACCCTGAAATACAAGATAATAAAAAATGCACAAATGCGCACCAGGGATTAGTGGAAGGTGATTTATTAAAAAATACACACAAACTCTGAGGGGATCCAACCCCACCTCAGAACAGCTGTGCAGCTGGACGGCTAAGTACTACCCAGGAGAACACCTGATGGTGACTAAACCCTAAGCTGCACAGTATACAAATACAGTAAAATTTATATAAAAACACATGAAAGAAAAAAACAAACATGAAAACAACCTATCAACAGATTTGTATAGAAACCGCCATAGGGTTGGGCACTGGCAAGGGGAAACGGACACTCACACTGAGACAGTCAGCAGACTTGCGGTGGCTGCACAGGATCCGGATCTCGGCACCGTGGAGATGGATAAAACCGCTGCTGTCTCCTGCAGGCTCCGTCTCAGCTTACCAGCATACACGCGCAGGATGACCTGTCGTGACCTCTACGCGTTTCGTACCAAGTACTTCGTCATTACTATTTATTATTAACTATTATGTACTGCATATGAAAATGTTGGACATTTGACCCATGTAATGCAGAAATGTCCACTTCCAAGGAGTGGGATTTTGGACCAAAAGGTGTTATTTTGTTTAAACAATATTGATTAATACCAGTGAGGCTCTATGGGAGCACTTATGCTCAAAAACAGTGAGTGATTCAAAATCAGTGAAACTCAAAGAAAATGAGTGAGAGTTGACATATGAATGTTCACTGCTAATGTAGTTATTGTGGCTATGAAAATACTGTACTATTTGGAACCCTCGTGGATAACTCTTAACCTTTCTGTACCAATTGGATATTTCTTGTTGACTTATCACATGGAAAATAAATGTTAACATCATTGAGCTTAGCATTAAATATTTATGATTGAAGTATATTTTGAAATTATGTCCTTTTTAGAATAAATCTGAACACATCAATCTCAGTCAAAGCAGTTAAATCAGTCATGTCCATTGTACTATGGGTCATTGCTTGAGTCAATTAAACCTTTTTCTCTTTCCAATGAAAAATATCACAATTCTAAAGCCATTAAAAATGTATTATCATTCCACTCTATCATACTGCTGTTATGTACTATAAATATGTTATTGTATTAAGTTGAAGTAATATAACTATATTAGGCTTTTCCTTGTTCAGAGTCTTGGAGGCAGATACATTTAACTAACAATGAGAACTGTCATCTCAAATAGGAGCTTGTAATGAAATTGGTCTCCGAACAGTGCCAACAACCGTCCATTTACTCTAAATGGACATTTCTAATGTGGAAATGTGTGGGTACATTTGGAATTGTGTTAAGATAAATAGTAAGCACAGGTTGGTGGGTGCATACAGCATCATTCAGTAAGTATAGTTGTGAAGCAGCACACTGACCTGTTTCCCTGCTAATCTCTTTCAGCGTTTGAGGGAGCTTGCAATGCTTTGTATGCTATTTCAAACAAGCTCATCAGTCGTTAATTACAGTCAGGGTTTGTGCAACCACTATGCGACAGGGCGGCATATTTTTGGGGGGTGGCAGTGGCTGCGTGAGGGAGGCCAGGAGCAGAGCAGGGGGGGTGAGAGAGGGAGGGGTGGAGGTGGTCAGAGAGAAATGAGTGGAGGGAAATTGGAGAAAGATGGATGGAGGGGCTGTGAGAGAGACAGAGAGGGGTGGAGGGGTGGAACAGCGAGGTTGGGAGGGGTGAGTTAGAGAGGGCTGGAGTCGATGAGAGAGACCAGGGTGGAGGAGTGACATTGCCTATGTGCAATTAACCAGCTCAGTGCTGGATTTAGAGACAGTTTCTCTCAAACAGTGATAATTCCCTGTTTGTGGGAAGCTCGGGCTTATCACAGCCGAAGCCCATCCTTCCACTCTCACTCGAGATATCCCTGCTGCTCGAATGAGAGAGTGGATGGAGAATGAGATCCCTCAGTCCCGCTGGGATTAGAGCCCTTTCTCCAGGTTATTAGTGTCTGCTCCAGAAGGTGAGATCAGCACCCCTCAGTCGCTCGAGATCAGCACCCCTCAGTCACTTGATGAGGACTTTTTCCAAGTACAGTCTTTCTTCTGACCGCTTGGTCAGGAGTTTTCCCCAGCGTTGGGCGATCGTTTCTTTATAGGCAGACTGTATGGTGACAGTCGAAGAGTGTTTCCACTAATAGCTTTCTCTCGCCATCTTTTCCATGGACTCAAATTTAGCACTAAATGTCCATTCCTTGTAATCCTTGCTCAGGTCTTGCAAAGCTTCTGTCAGCTTACTTTTGAATTCTGAAACAGAAAAATGTGAGGCGCTTCTAATAGGCTCAAAATAAACTGTGAATTACACTGTGAACAATTATTAAAGGTGCTCAAATGTGATGCAAAAAAATATAATATAATAAAATGTAATGAATGGTGAACTTCGCTGCTCGACCCTCTGTGGAGGAGATCCAGTCCTCCTATCATGGAATGGTGAAGAGAAGCTTGTGGGGAGCGCAGATATCACCACATACAGGGAGAAAAAAAATATATACAGTGCAGAGTGTATATACAAATTAGGCACTTGAAAATCGTGATTTACTTTTCAAGTGCCTAATTTGTATATACACTCTGCATAATATATATATTTTTTCTCCCTGTATGTGGTGATATCTGTGCTCCCCACAAGCTTCTCTTTGCCATACTTTTGAATTCTGTCTGATGTCTAATCTTTTTCTACTATCCTAGAATCGTGCCATTTCATGGTATCACTTAAAGAACATTCAAGAATAGTTCAGTTTTCAGCTCTTAAAACTGTCCTTTTTTTCCCACTCAATGCAGTTTCTAGTTCAGCTTCTTTGGAAATAAGTCGCAATTCAACATCTCCCAGTAGACTCAGAGCAAGACTTAAATCTGTTTCCTTTACTCTATTTCTGACCTGAAGCTGCTGGTGCTTCTCCTGAATGTTGTCCAGTTCAAGCCTGGCCCTCTCATTGGCCATGTGGTCCAGTAATTAGCGGGCATCGGCCATCTTGGCCTCATAGCACAGATTCAGACTGGCACTTGACGAATGGACCATTATTTACTCACTTCCTTTTTGGCAAGCTGTAACTTGAGCTCAGCAATCTGTGTCTGCAGAGCTGTAAGTTGCTGGGATGTGTGTTTAGCAGCCAGCTTTAGCACTTCCACTTCTAGGCTTTGCTGCAAGATCAACTCATCAGCGAGAGATCCCTGTTTCTTGAGTGCATCCTGCAATTCTCCTCTCAGGGTCTTCATCTCTTCACTGTGCTTTCTCTGAGCTTGCTTCCACATATCCATCATATTTTGGAGCTTTGCAGATATCCCCAGGGTTCTTGCTGCTTTCGATTTACATGACTCTTTCTCCTGGGCGTACTGACTTTTGGGGATGGAGCAGCCACTCTTCTTCTTCATCTCTTGCTCTAGTTTCTGGACCATCTCGTGCTCCCTCTCATACAGAGTCACCTGGCCTCTAAGCTTGGCCTCCAGCAATGCTCTGGTGATGCTCACGTTATCCTTCAGTTCTTGATGCTGTTCTGCAAGGACATACTTGGTTCTTAGACGTTCCTACAGCACTTGTACTTTTTTAGCAGCCTGCAGATTTTCTTCCTGCAGAGTTTCCTGCTTCTCCTTGGCATTCTGTAGGTGCGTACGCAGACCTTATAGTTGTTCTGCAATAGGTAGGTTCTCTGCTTGTGTGCGATTCTCCAATGCTTCTAACTTTTCATGTTTCAGCCTTGTATTTTCTCATTTTACAGTCTCTATAATATTCAGGGCCTCCTTGCAGTCCTCCTTCCATGTATGTACTTCTGAGTTGAGACTCCCCGTCTCCTGGTGTGAGACTTCTATCTTAGGGTTGAGGGTGTGAGTCTGAGAGACTTTAAGATACATACTTAGACTGTAGATAGCTTTATGAGAGATGTCCAGGTCCCCATCGAGACTGTGAAGAAGTTCCTTTTCAAAGACTTCTATTTCTGTATGGCTGAGAAAAAAGGTGATTTCTGGCGCACAGCCAAAAGTGTGTCCCAAACAATTTGAATTCAAAATATTCTTTTATTAATCCATCTAAAAAGGTGGAGGCACACACCCTCCTACGCGTTTCGTGTTGAAGAACACTTTATTAAGGAGTATATATTATCATAACCATACTTCCTTATATACCCATTCAAATTGCCCGTTTTCGCGCCACAGGTGATGACGTAGCCACGCCCACACTGCGTGATGACATCACGCTCCCCTCGGACATGCTCCCAAGCGCTCCCGAACGAACCTGGAGTGCTAAACCCTCCCTGTACAGCCACATAGGCATCAAAGCTCTGCGGAAACAGACCCCAAACCCCTGTACTCACCACCGTGGAACCGCTAATCCGGTGAGTGCGGCGACACAGAGTACTTCCCCGTTCGTCGCATCAGTAGTGGTAGTTGTAGTACCGAGTCAAGGCACCTCCACCCTTCATGGGGTATTTTGTGGGGTTTCTCATTTTGGGTTCCCCATAAGAGATATTTTCATCGTTATCGTATCCTCATAGAACCAGGAAGAGCCACTCTTCCATGGGGTGGGGTTCATTCAGAAACGCCACATCTTGTCCTCCATTTTGGTGGCATCAGGTGTATTTTTCTTCCTGACCTCAGGAGGCGCTATTGCAGCTGTTTTCACTGTATTTGTTGATGGTAGTTGACTGGTAGGCCTACAGGTTAGCAGACTTTGTTTGCAGAGTTTGTTGCTCTCACAGGCGTCTCTGTAGACTTTTTCTTTTTCTTCACTGTTGCAGATTCTGAGACATCAGCAATGCTGTGCACACATTCTTTCTCATCAGTGATACTGGATGTGCACTTGCTAAGAAAAACGTCTATATTTTTCTTGTGACCACAGTGCATTTCTTGCTGCTGCAGATTCCTCTGGCCACTGCCCTTTTAATGGGGCCAAATAGAAATCATCCTCATCATCCGAATAAGTCCTGAAGGGACACTGCTCTGAGTGGCTGGGCTCTTTAAACCAGAAAGACATTTTCTTCCCCATTCCTGCAGAGTCTGTATTTGAAATCAGCTGAGCGACCATTTTAAAATCGCTTGGGGTTTTTTTTTCTATCACAAAAGTGGCGGCGTAAACTCAGCTCACAGCATCAGTACCTTGTTTGGGTCACCGTCAGTCACAGTCCTCCCAGTCAAACTGTAGAGTTGTGGCTTTCTCTAGTGCAGTTGTAGTTTTTCTGCCTGGATGTGTAGCTTTTAATTCTGGTCACTTCTACATGTGATTCTTTATTTTGCTGCTAAGGCTGTTGTAGGAACTTATGCAGGCAAAAGCACAACATTGCCTGTGAAACATTCTCCGTAGGGCAAACAAGGCAGCCAGCCCTGAGTCACGCTGCACCACAAAAATGTAAGGAAAGGGTTTTCCTCAGCCTCTTCTCAATGCTATATGTTGTTAAGGATTCTGGATACTAAAGATTTATTTTCTATTGAAACACCATTTATTAGAGCCCCAGTCATCTTCACTGTGTGAGGGTTATCTACAGTCTCCGGAGGGCTACCTCTCATTCCAACTTCTGACACCATATGTAAGAGATGTGTGCAGAGGTACATAAAATGGAGACCGATTTGCTTGAAATTATATCTTGGCTTTATTTAGCCTGTTCCCTTATCCAGGCAAAACATAAATAAAACAACAAAATAACAAACCCCCCCTTTGTAAGGGCTAACTTACTTCCCCAGAACCTATCTCCAGGACTGGAAGGATATTCCAATTACCTGCCTATCACCCTAAAATCTCAGGAGGTACCTTAAGCAGGTGGCCCTCCATGTCAGTCTCTGTCAGGTTCCTGGGTCTTCTGTGCGCAGAAATATAGGTCTCTGGGTGTCTTGATCTCAGCACAGCCTTTGTGCTCAAGACAGTGCGTGTGTGCATTTCTTCTGTCAGCCCAAATGTGAGCAAAGGAATCTTTCTCCTGTGTCTCACATCAGCATTTTCTCAGAGTCCTAATCAGCCAGGTGTAATCTGGTTCATTGCCTGTGTGCAATTAACCAGCTTGCTGCTGGATTTTGAGGCTGTTTCTCTTAAACAGTGATAACTCCCTGTTACTCTGATTGTGTGTTTTGTGCTGTGCTTGCTGGATTCAGCTACAATAAAACATTTTTATTGAATTGCTTTGACCCATCTTGTCCTTTGATTCCTGGTTTATTTCAGGTCTACCTTGACAATAGGGACTGATTCCTTGTTTTTAAGTCGGACAACCATACTGTTTGCATTTTAACATTTTTTATTGCTTAGCTTCATCAGTTTACATGAACACTGGAAACTTGGGAGACAATTAATTTCATTAGGATACTCCTATATTGTGTGTGTAGCCCTCTTTCCCCCTTAATATAGAGACTACTGGTACTGCCGTTACCTGTTGGCTCACAAAAGGCCGGAGCCTCCACCACAGGGAGCCTGGGGTGAATGGATAACCACCTTGGTGCAGCGCCTCCACCTGAAAGGGATCCTGATGCAGCAGGATAAGCCCCTCCAAGGAACAATACCAGTAATACAGTAATACTGTTGATTGGCGTGCGCTCCCAGGCTTTGTGGGTGCGCGGCCAGGCTCTATATGAACCCGCCCCTAACGAGCAGCCTCCCTTGTGATTGGTTGAGGCTCCTGCTCGCCACTGATTGTCTGCTGCTCTCCGCTTTGTTATCCGGTGGCTCCTTCCCTTTTTCAGTTCCGGGCCCCGCCTTGCTCTCTGCACACGCGCACACTCACCCGTCTGCTGATTACCCGCCGGCGTTGTGTGCCAAGTCTTGTGCTCCCAGCCAATCGCCGCCTCGCATTGCATCCTCACGCCGTGCCCCGTGCTGTGATTGGTGGGTTCCCTTCCCCTGGTCCCGCCCCTGCTCAGATTTTCCACTGTCTCCCTTTCTTCCAGCTGTGATTGGTGTGCTCCCTGCTCTGAGCGGATTGGCCACTGGTTCGCGTGGTGATTGGTCACTCTCTCTCCGTGCCGGCGCGCGTCCCCGCTGTACCGCCTCCCCATTGCGGGTCCGTGGACTGCAAACCCGTCAGCCCCCGAGGAGAGGCCTGGACATCGGGGAGCAGAGAGGCCTCTGGGAGGTAACGAGCGATGTCAGAGGCCCTGAGCAGAGAGGAATGTGGGAGCGGAGGAGTGACGCGGGGGTGAGAGACCCAGGAGAGGCAGAGCGAGTGTACAGGAAGGTGTGTGTGTGTGAGAGTGTGTGTGTGTGTGTGTGAGAGAGAGTGTGTGTGTGTGTGTGTGTGTGTGTGTGTGTGTGTGTGTGTGTGTGTGTGTGTGTGTGTGTGTGTGTGTGTGTGTGTGTGTGTGTGTGTGTGTGTGTGTGTGTGAGAGAGGTGTGTGTGAGAGAGGTGTGTGTGTGAGAGAGGTGTGTGTGTGAGAGAGAGTGTGTGAGAGAGTGTGTGTGTGAGAGAGAGAGTGTGAGATAGAGAGTGTGTGTGTTAGAGAGTGTGTGAGAGTGTGTAAGAGTGTGAGTGTGTGAGTGTGTGTATATATATATATATATATATATACCTGGTCAGGAACTACAACTCTGCCTTATCTTCCTCTCTTGATCATCATGCCCCGCTTTCTCTCTGCCGCCCTGGCCTTCTAACCCCAGACCCTGGCTAAACTCTCGCACACGCATGCTGCGTTCCTCCACTCATTCCTCTGAACGCCTCTGGAGGAAATCTCATACGCTCGCAGACTTCATTCACTACAAATTTATGCTGTCCTGTTTCAACTCTGCCCTCTCTCAGACTAAACAACCCTACTTTTCATCACTAATCAACACACACAAGTCTAACCCACGCCAAAACATTTCTGTCTTTGACTCTCTACTCAGACCACCCTCGGCTGCCTCCTCTTCTGCCTCCATCTCACCTCAGGACTTTGCTGACTTTTTAAAAGAAAATGTGGAATCCATACGTCAGAACATCCCATCTGTTGCCTCCCCCCATCCCACACTGCATCCCAACTCTCCTCCTGCCTTTCTTGACACTTTTTCTGCTATCTCGGAGGAGGATGTGTCATTGCTGATCTCCTCTTCTCTCTTTACCACTTGTCCTCTTGATCCCATTCCCTCCCATCTCCTAAAACCTCTTGCTCCTTCTAGGATCCCTATGCTCATACAGATCTTTAACTCTTCCCTTTACTCTGGTACCTATCAAGCATGCAACCGTTATACCATTACTCAAAAACAGCAAGCTTGACCCTACCTGTCCTTCTAACTATCGACCTCTCTCCCTCCTGCCTTTTGCCTCCAAACTCCTTGAACGTCTTGTATTCTCTCGATTGCTACACTTTCTCAACACCTATTCTCTTCTAGACCCTCTACAATCTAGCTTCCGCACTGCTCACTCCACGGAAACAGCCCTCACTAAAATAACTGACGACCTCCATGCTGCCAAAGACAGAGGTCATTACACTGTGCTCATATTACTCAACCTCTCTGCAGCATTCGACACCGTGGACCACCCTCTTTTCCTTCACTTTCTCCATACTCTTGGTATACGGAATAAAGCTCTAGCCTGGATCTCCTCTTACCTCTACCATCGTACTTTCAGTGTCTCTTTTGCTAACACCTCCTCCTCCTCTATTGATTTCTCTGTGGGGGTACCCCAGGGCTCTGTCCTGGGACCCCTTCTCTTTTCTCTGTACACACTCTCTCTAGGTGACCTAATCACATCTTTTGGGGTTAAATATCACCTCTATGCTGACGACACACAAATTTACCTTTCAACCCCTGACCTTACACCTGCTGTACAGACCAACATTTCTGAATGCCTCTCTGGAATATCAACCTGGATGGCCAACCGCCGACTGAAACTTAACATGGCAAAAACAGAGCTCCTTATACATCCTCCCAAACCTGGCCCTACTACTGCCTTCCACATTACTATTGGAAATACGATCATTCACCCAGTAGCCAAAGCACGCTGCCTAGGGGTTACACTTGATTCCTCTCTCTCATTCTCCTCTCATATTCAAAACGTTTCTAAAACTTGTCGCTTTTTCCTCCGCAATATCACAAAGATACGCCCTTTCCTCTGTTACTCCACTGCTAAAACTCTGACTCAGGCCCTCATTCTCTCACGTCTCGAATACTGCAACCTCCTGCTGTTCGGCCTTTATGCCTCTCACCTTTCTCCCCCACAATCTATCCTAAACGCTACTGCCAGAATCACTGTACTCTTTCCTAAATCTGTCTCCGCATCTCCCCTCCTGAAATCCCTCTCCTGGCTTCCGATCAAATCCCGTATCTCGCACTCAATTCTCCTCCTCACTTTTAAACCTTTACATTCTTCTGCCCCTCATTACATCTCAGCCCTAATGTCTCGCTATGCACCATCCCGACTCTTGTGTTCTTCTCAAGGATCTCTTCTTTCTACCCCCTTTGTATCTAAAGCTCTCTCCCGCCTTAAACCTTTCTCACTTTCTGCCCCGCACCTCTGGAATGCCCTTACCCTCAATACCCGACTAGTACTCTCTCTATCCACTTTTAAGACCCACCTTAAGACACATCTGCTTAAAGTAGCATATGAATAGCACTGGATAATCATGGACACATGATACATAAAGCTTGGCCCCCTGCAGACGCACTTACTAGAATTCCCTCCTACTGTCTCTGTACATTCTCCCTACCTACCAATTAGATTGTAAGCTCCTTGGAGCAGGGACTCCTCTTCCTTAATGTTACTTTTATGTCTGAAGCATAAATCCCATGACCTGATTTATATTATTCATTATTTATATGATATGTATTACTACTGTGAAGCGCTATGTACATTTATGGCGCTATATAAATAAAGACATACAATACAATACAATATATATATAATACAGTGGTCGACAAATCACCCAACAATCTACTCGTCGAACAAAAAAGTCTACTCGCCACTTAGCCCCGCCCCCAGCCCACCATTAGCCCCACCCCCAGCCCACCATTAGCCCCGCCCCAGCCCTGTTCTTTTTTTTAATTGAATAAATTCCTAGTAAGAACATCATTCGTTTTTGACATAACAGTTTATTTATTGTATTACATTTATACTTTACTACAATTAGTCCTTGATACATAATTGTGTATGTGTGTGTCTGTGTGTCTGTGTGTAAATGTTGGATCTAGAGAAAAAGCCAGATGTGAATTACTAGTTTCCTGAACCCTTTACCAAGTGCCTGGATGTCCACGCTTCACAATATCTAAATCCGCAATCCCACCTGGGATCTTACCTGATTCGCAGTCCCTCAATGTCCAGCTACCCTCATTCCCGCAATATTATACATTGGAGGGGAGGTGTTCCCTACCTGTCTTTTGAGTTAGGGGGGATTCCGCTTTCTCCCGTGTGAAGCTCGAGAATTAGATCTGGAAGAAAGCAGTATAGGTTATTTCGGTGTAGATATAGGGCAGTTAAGATATATAGGGTAAATAAGATATCCAGATCCAGAGTGTGAGAGAGTGTGGGTGACAGACAGAGAGAGAGAGTGTGGGTGACAGAGAGAGAGTGTGGGTGACAGACAGAGAGAAAGAGTGTGGGTGACAGAGAGAGAGAGAATGTGGGTGACAGACAGAGAGAGAGAGAGTGTGGGTGACAGACAGAGATAGAGTGTGTGGGTGACAGACAGAGAGAATCGGTGCGACAGAGGATGACAGAGAGATGGTGACAGAGAGAGGGTGACAGAGAGAGGGCGACAGAGAGGGTGACAGACACATACAGACACACACACATACACACACAGAGACACACACACAGAGACATACACACACACACACACACACATACAGACACACAGACAGACACACACAAACCCAGACACACACACTCACAGACACACACACACTCACAGACAGACAGAGACAGACTCACAGACACACACAGACAGACTCACAGACACACACAGACAGACTCACAGACACACACACACACTCACAGACACTTGCACCCAGACACACACACACACACACACACACACACACACACACACACACACACACACACACACACACACACACACACACACACACACACACACACACACACACACACACACACACACACACACACACACACTATCTCACACATACACTCTCACATACACACACACACACACACACTCAGACACACACTCAGACACACACACACACACACACTCAGACATGCACACACCCTCACACACACACACACTCAGACACACACACACTCAGACACACACACACACTCAGACACACACACACACACAGTGGGTGCGACAGAGGGTGACAGAGAGAGGGAGACAGAGATGGGGCAACAGAGAGAGGGCGACATAGAGAGGGTGACATACACACACAGACACACACAGAGACACACACAGAGACACACACACTCACAGACACACACACACTCACAGACACACATACACAGACACACACACACACACACACACACACACACACACACACACACACACACACACACACACACACACACACAGAGACACACACTCAGACACACACACACATTCAGACACACACTCAGACACACACACTCAGACACACACACACAGTGGGTGCGACAGAGGGTGACAGAGAGAAGGTGACAGAGAGGGCGACAGAGAGAGGGCGACAGAGAGAGAGAGAGGGCAACAAACACACAGACAGAGACACACACAGAGACACACAGACACTCACAGACATTCACACTCATACACAGACAGACACACACACAGACACACACACACACACACACACACACACACACACACACACACACACACACACACACACACACACACACACACACACACACACACACACACACACACACACACACACACACACACACACACACACACACTCAGACACTCAGACACACACACACACACACACTCACACACACACACACACTCACAGACACACACAGCCACTCACATACACACACACACACTCACACACACACTCACAGACACACACAAACACACTCAGACACACATGCACTCACACACACACATACTCAGACACACACACACACAAAAAGACAAACACACACACTCTCTCAGACACACTCAGACACACACACACACACACACAGACACACACAAACACACACACACACACACACATATACACACACACACACTCACTGGGTGGGTGACTGGGTGGGTATTCATTGGAAGGGAGGGGGTCCACCTGTGCAGTTCATCCAGGGCTTGCTCGTCCTCCACATGCAGCCAGCTGGGCAGCCGGACGCGGGGGTCAGGCAGCCAGACAGGGGTGCGTCAGGCAGCCGGGCGGGGGGGACTGAAAGCCGGGTGGTGGGGACTGAAAGCCGGGTGGGGGGACTGAAAGCCAGGCGGGTGGGACTGAAAGCCAGGTGGGGGGGCCTGGAAGCCGTGCGAGAGGTGAAGGAGGGCCTGGAATCCGGCTCCAATCGGTGTCTTGTGCTACCATGGCTGCCTCCTCAGCTCCTTGATGCTGCGTGATGTCACGAGCATCATGTTGGCATGGCAACGCGGTGTCTGACGCCACACGGCCATTGCAGTTGCAGGAGGCAAATAATAATGCCCATAGAAGCGCGGACTCATAGCGCGAGCAGGGAAAATTGCGTGCGCTGCCATGTGGTCGCCACAGGGTCAAATCCAGTCGCCCCGGGGCATGCGGGCGACCGGATTTGTAGAACACTGTATATATAAATATATATATACACACAGAAAATACAAGATGTTAAGGGCACTCACATAAGTTAAAGGGAAGGATAAAATACTTATCTTGAGATCAGGGTGCCAGCAGTGCAGCCAGGCCACCATCCAGCAGCAAAATTAAAAGCACACCAGTCAAAGAAATCTGCAGCACTCTGGTAAAATTGTAAATAGAAATCAGATTTAATGCATCAGGAAGCATAAGGGGTCAGTTCAAGAATGGGGGAGTGGCGTTTCAGACCTCCCGGTCTTTTATCTAGCTCCCATCTCAATGTACAGCACACTGGGTATACATATAGTGAGTGAAACAATCAAACAATCAAAAATGGTGCCAAATCGTAGTCCGTCCAGCTAGGTATGGTGCTCAAAGTGGTCAACCTTAATGACCTTCGCACATGCACAGGCGCGCTCCTATCAAAAGCTTACAAAGTAATATGACTAGGATGGTATAGAGAGGGCAAGAAATTTTTGGGGTGCTGTGTCTATTTTAGAGGGTAAAATGTCCTCACTGTTGTGAGATTCCATGCCAGCTGGAGTGGAATTTAAGGAATGACATGGGGTTTTGACCCGGTTCGGTCTGGGAAGGGAGTAACAAAACATTAGCTTACAGCTTGTGTTACTCTAACCTTTGGTTTATTATGCTAGATGTGGCCACTTAGCAGTAATGTCAGTGGATGGAATATTTTTTAAGGCTATATTAGAGATGTTACAGTACATATGTTAAAGTGTTTAATTGCTAATAAATGTTGTGGGCGTTTTTATCCAAATTAGTGTCTTATGTATTATTTGGTGTAGGGTGGGACAACCTTTTGGGAAGAATATGAAGGAATCCAAAAGTCAAACGAAAATGCTGGCAGCAGAGCAATTCATAGATAATGAGGTAGCAAGTGAGGCATTTGGGGGAAGACCGAGGAATTCAACATGTGATTTGAAGAATAAAAGGAACAGATTGTTTTGTCTATGATGGAAATAAAGGCAATAGGGCCTACAGTATATAAGCAATGAATAACGAGAAGCCTAGTCTTGGACATATTAATATTTGGATATTTTAGCACTTATAAGAAAATGTTTTTGAAAAGTTGAAGCATATTGTATATTTTGGTAGAGATGGGTGGATTTTTTGCTGACATTACAAATTCCCAGCAAATATGGTGTTTCTGTGGAGCCTTGGAAATTTGTAGCTTGGTTTTAAAAAGTGATATTCGCCTACCCTCTTTCGAGTGTATGCAATAGCACTGCACATTCTATTCATCCTAAAGTTCAAGGTCCTGGAATATGTTTTTTTTTTTCTGGGGAGGTGGAGAGATGCAGGGAGGAGAACTATTTTACTAAAATGTAATGTGCTATACAGTACACATCACCTCATACCTACCTACAGACAAGTGGAGAAACACCTGTGCACAAAAAGAAGCTTACCTGAGATACCTGGGATTATAAAAGGAGTCAATTAAATTTACTTTGCGTATCTGATTAGCATAAATCCAACGTGTGCTCCTTTTTGTGCTCCATGTGTTGTGTGAAGGTAGTTTTTAGGGGATAAATACTGTATAGCACTTCAAACTCTATTTAAATAGAGTCTGTCTCCACAGAAAAACCCATATTTCAGGGTCTGCACATTGGCCCGCTACTATTATGAAATTCGCAGGGGGTGGGTTGGGGGGTTAAAATGACCCTGTTTTTTATGGTCAAAACAACCCTTGAATGTCACACTGAATGTTACTGGAAAAACAGTAAAACATTTGAGATTCGTGTTGACACATTTGCCCATCTCTATATTTTAGTATATTTTAGGCTAAGCATTTTTCCTTACCTTTAAGCGCCTCTCTCACTGTAAACAATGCTGAAACTCATTATTTACTGCAACAATAAATACTCTTCTACCAGACATTACAATGATGCTGCAGTATTCCTGTGACCTATTTTCCCAAATGCAGTCACAAGGGATCATCTAAAATGTCATCAGACTAACACAATGGGAATAATATTTCTATGATCATACAGATAAAATATTTGTTAAGAAATACAGTAGGATCCAATGTACTTCTTTCCATTAACATGATACAGTACAGTATATGAATTTGCTATTTGTTACAGTATTGATTAATTTGCAATATATTTGACATTACACAGAGCTTCGTTGAAGAGAATGCATTCATGTTTTACACAGACCACTATTTTATGGGACAACCAAAATGAAAAACAAGACAGTGCATTCAATTTCACACCAGCCCAACAGTATATATTTGTGTATAGTTTTTACAGTAT
Source organism: Ascaphus truei (assembly GCF_040206685.1). Lineage (NCBI taxonomy): Eukaryota > Metazoa > Chordata > Amphibia > Anura > Ascaphidae > Ascaphus > Ascaphus truei. The sequence continues at coordinate 140,497,109 of NC_134483.1, read as the reverse complement.
ATATTGGCAGCAGCTAGTTCTTCACATTCTTCACAAGCTGTCCTGTTTTCCTTAAAAACAGATTCTCAGTATGGGGTTTCATACAAGTACTTTAGTATTTAATTGAATAAACCTAGAAGATTCCTTTGTGTTACAATGTTGAATTAGGCAGCTGTTCTTTCACATACAGACTGGGACTAGGGCTATTTTCATCCAAAATTAGTTGACTTTAGAGTTTGTCATACCACTGAATGTATACCACCCCTCTCCCCTGTATTTCCATTAACATTTGTTGTAATGATATTGAAAGGATTCAAATTATACAGACACTTATTATTTATCTATATCTCATCACTTGAAGCCTTCACATAACTAATACTAATACTCACTAAAATATTCAACAGAATAAAACAAAGGTATCTGTACTGTATGTAAGTAGGAAAACTTTAATGTTTGGCCCAGTGAAGTATTTTCTTGTTTGGATTCTAAATATGCAAATAAAAGTACATTTGATATGCATTGCTATCTACATTGTCAATGCAATCAGAATCTATTATTTCATGGTTTGCCAATTGCCATACAGTACTATACAAAAAAAACATACTGTATAAAATCAAACAACATAATCCTGTTGCTCTACAGATGTAGCATGCTATATACTGTGTGATAATGGGAGATGGAGTAATATTGCGCACATAAATAATAACTCCTGCTACATTTGTATTATATGTAGCCCCCTTTCCCCGTAACTGTAACGCGCGTGCTTGCCACAAACCGGGACCGGACTGCAGGGCTGAGTGGGGATGTGAATACACCGACCTTAAACCATGAAGCCGGTTCTGGATTGCGCAGTTCATAGTCATTCGTATCCGGTTCAGGGTTGGAGAAGGCCAGGGTAATCCAAGGGCGAGCCGGGGTCAGAGTTGGAGACATCAGAGTAGTCTATGTCCAGGCTGGAGTTCGGCAACAGGGAGTCAGGTACACATCGCTTCAGCATAGCAGCTGAAGCGCGGGAATGGCCTCTGCGCGAGGAGCGGGAGCGGCCCATGATAAGGTCTCTGCAAAAGATGAATGGAGGTCACAGGAACAAGGCAAGGCTGGCGCTGGGGATCCAGCATTTCCGCACAGGTACCAGGAAGCAGACCTCTGCCTGGGGTGAATGCAGGAGGTCTCAGGAATAGGGTAATGGTAGCACTCGGGATCCAGTGCTTCAGCGCAGGAACAGACCTCTGCCAGGGATGAGTGCAGCGGGTCACAGGAACAAGGCTAGAGTAGGAGTGTTGTGGCAAAGACTATTACATCCAAGTGAACTTGAATTATGCTCAGCCATGAGTCAAAGGGAGAAGCCAGTATAAGAAGGGCAGATAGCCAATCCCAAGACAGGGGTGTGTGGGAATTCTTCCAATGCCAGAGCAGAGAGACAGAGCTGCAGTGATTGCAAGCACAGGTGAAAGTGATAGCAATTCCAAGGGGAGGTTTGTTTGAAAGCTCACCAGCTCCCGCCAAACCCAGGAACAGATTCCTCACAGTAACTAAAGGAACTACGCGTGCTGTCTTTACCTGTGGCTCATAGAATATCTAAGCCTCCGCCACTTGGAGCCTCAGGTGAGCTTGTCTATCTGGATACAGCGCCTCCACCTGGGAGCGATCCTAGAATTGCTGGACAACCCCTCAAAGCACCCAAATACAGTAGCAAGAAATACGCATACAGGTGTAGTATAACAGTTCATTAACACACACACCCTAATGATAACAATAACCATATACAGTACACCGACACAATACCCACAATACAATGACACACACAATGTTCACCACCCCAGGTAGGGTACCCCAAAATACTGAGGGTGCCTGGGCACCTAACCACCTTAGTGTCTACAGACAATGCCCACCAAAAGAGTGTGTGTGTGGAGTAGTGCTGCCCCCTGTGTAAGGCTGTTGGTGCACGTGGGTACCTTTCCTGTTCTTAGGCCACACCAGGACAATCTGGAGATGGTTGATCCGTAGGACTGCACTTTCAGCCCACGACGCGGAATTCACCAAATATTCTTGTGACGATAGCCTATGACAGGTTGTAATTTACACAAATAACTGGGTTTGAACTGAACGAGGCTTAGATATAATAAATTGTATTTATTCCTTTGGATAGGTGAACACACGAAATTGTACAGTAACAAGACAAGAAGTACACTTACTTTGGGGATGGGGGATGAGAAGTATGTTGCATAGCAATTCTCTCGCAATCAGGTAACAATTCAGATGATATCAGAAGACAAAGGATAAAGGGTGGACAACAGTTTATAAATCTTTTGTACCCTATCCTTAACATTGAGTACAGGTGATTGGTCTTCACCCCCTGTCACGCATGTGCGATATCCAAAATGGCATCCCCCTGTGCCACCGTGTACTCCGTGGAGCTACAGCGATCCAGTCGCCCTGCAGCCTTTCCCACCCGCCATGGAGGTAAGCGGGGACCTAGCTGCATATATTTATAGTAATCTTAATAGTAATGGACATGCTAGCGTACTGTATGTAACAGTTTTCACTGGTACACACAAAACACACAAAACAAAATGTACTGTATGTAATAATGATAGCTTGAAACTCCAAGGCTGGGTGTTTTCAATAACATGGAAATACTTGAGTAATATGCTTGTGGTAGAAAAAAGCAAGTGACCTTGGACTTTGATAATGAATCAGCATCTCATTTTGGTCCTACACACTATATTGTTAAATAACAGTACATTTCCTACACAAAAACTTACCTACATAAACACAACCATTCACTATAGCTTTAAGAATTCTTATCACTTGGATTTACCCAATGTCTTTTGGCCTTAGTCTCAATCAAAATCCATTGATTCGTTTATTGATTTGTTCTGCAACATTGAGATTTTGGATGGGAGTAAAATTGTGAAATAGATTAATAAAAAAAGAGAGTTATGGGCCTCTCTCTAATGGATGTATACTTTACTGAAAAAGTAGTTTACTGTTTGGGAAAAAAAATAATGTTGTAGCAGTTTTAGAGCGCTAGAGAATGACCAACAGTGTGATTTTCAGTACAGTAACAGTCATGAACACTCCAAGTTATTTTAATACAGTAAATGTAATTTAGATGGGACATGCATGCGTGGTTTTACTTTGTTGCAATTCCAATATACTGTTCATTGGTAAATATGTGAGACTGCCTTTATCTAATCTGGCAATTGTGCACCAAATCAGTGTCTTTCTCATTGATACAGTAGACTAAACCTCCAGAGAAACATTACAAATATCTTCATGGCTTTATAATAAGTGCAAGTAATTATTTGGTGACCAAAAAGTCAATTAAAAAGCTGGGTAAGAGGGGACTATGATTGGAATGAATATTAATAGCTTCCAATTACTCGGTTTATGGCACGCTCGTGAAATTCTGTATGACAAAAATATCATGATTAAATACAAACAAGTAAATAATAAAATGTATATTGATTTGCTCGAAGTCTCAAAGATCAGGACTTTAACCACCATATGTAAATTAAGCTTTAATTTCTCTATCTTTTTACAAGTACAGTACAAACACAAACAGAACAATTATTGGAAAGTTACTTTTTAATGAGCTTATTCATTGATACCGTTATAGCAAATATTTTAAGCTATCCAAGCTCTAACAATTTGAATATGTTAAGACTTAATGTATGAAATGATCATCCCTCTGTACACTTGCATACAGGAAGTAGTTGTAGCATAATAGTACGGGGGGGCAAGGAGTACCATTACTTTTTAATGTACAATCCTAGAGTACTACTTTTTATTGACAGACTAATGGTTCCACTTTCTATTTAAAGAACAAATTAATTTACTTTAGGAAGCCTTTTTCCCTTTCTGCTTTCTAAGCATAAATGTTGTATAAATCATTTAAAAAAAAAAAAAAAAAAGCGTTTCCTGAATGTTTAATACATTTAGAATTTTTTAAGACTGGCACTATTACTTTTGTTTTAGCACCCTTGCTCCACTTTCAATGGGTATATAATATAGTTAAACTATCTCTGAATTTCTGAATAACTGTCTCTAATTCTTTAATGCTTACTGGCAGCTTCCAGTTTCCAGAAAGCCACAACTAATTGATCAATGATAAATTATGCTTCCATTAATTCTACTATGGCTTTCATATTTAGTCTTTAGTAGAATGCTGTTAACATGTAAACTCAGTTTTTTTGTGGAGCAAAATGTGGCGCTTATGGCATGATGGGTGATTTAATGCCAGTGTTACCAGGATTGAATTGAGCAAGTATAAGGAATATAAATATGCATGAAGATATGCAAGAAAGAAATTTACATCCTTTGAGGATTGAGAAACAGAGCAATCCTACTTGATTGATTCCCCCGCTATCCAACAAGTACATACAATTGCTATCCAAGTAAATTAATTTGCTTAATAGAAGCAGTGGCATCTGGTGATAATTCCAACAGTCTAAGTAAAAGTGTTATGAGTGTGCTGACCCTCAGAGCTGGTGGGTCTTGCCAGAGCCGTATCAAAATAAAAAATAGACAGCACTAAAACAATAAGATACCGTAAATTTAGATGGTGCAGCGTGGAACAAGGAGGAACCCTATTTCCTCCAAACAAACAATAAACACAAATATAATGTTCCCAGCACTTATTAAAGACAAATTGGAAAAAGAATAAGCCAAATGTTTTAATGAAGAAGAAAAGCACAACCCATAAGGGGTATAAGTAAATCACAATACCGGAACAAATGTGATAAGGGAGAAGGGAAAAAACAAGGTGAAGGGAAAGGCTGGGGAGGGGTGGGGAAGGGGCGAGGGGGATTTGTGCAAACAAGGTGAAAATGCAGGGAAAAGGGGGCAACTTTTTGGGGTTAGGACCCCTTCTTCAGGCCCGTTCCCAAAGGACAACAAATAATGTCCCCCTTCCCCTGCATTTTTACCCTGTTTTCACAAGCCCCCACCTCACCCTTTCCCTTCACCTTGTTTTAAGAGAACTGTGTTTCCTCTGCCCTTGGACTCTTCCCTCTTACCCAGACACATATACTACAAGTACGGGAATATAAAGATTGACTATTCTTACCATCACTTACACCAACCTATCTCAAATTTGAGCATCTTTTATAGCGTGCCCAAAGCGAAGAAGTTTAGTACTACTACCTTTTTCTCATTAACACATTTGACTGCCACATACCATCAGCTGGACTTCATTGGTTTTATTGATATAACATGTTTATGTGATTTCTCCTTGGAGTCAGCTATTTGTGATCATCCGTGTTGGGTTCTGTTTGTACCACCTAGGGGTTCACAAAAAGGATCCAATAGTCTTAATTGTTCCCCAGGGAGGACGTACAAGCTCACCATAGAGATCACTAATACTGCAGACAATCTAAATGTTTATATATACAGTATGCATGCAAGTAAATATATGTACTCAAGGGGTGCTTTCTAAAGTGAAAAGTGCCTGCGTTTTAAGAAGCTTATACTAAGATAAATGTTTTATTTTTAGTTGAAATGCTTAATATTGTGTTGGTGTAATTTGCACCCCGCTGGGACAACTGTTTTTTAAGTATCAAGTTTTTGTTTTATTTTTATTAAAATTAATTTTATTTGTACCACACACATCTAGGGTGAGGTCTTATTTGGAATTCCTTGGCCTCTGAGATAGAGGGTTCTCTTTTCAATTGATTCCATGCGCTGAAGTATATTTTCTTTTCATTTATTCTTTATATACATATGGGAATTGACGGCTCCCTTCTAATATACCTCAGCAGCAGACGTCATTCCTTTTATATAGTGATAACAAAACCATTACTACCATTGTTGCAAGCTCATTTAGCGCCATCTTTTTCCTTTCATTTTTGCTATTGGCTAAAATGGGATGAGAATGAGGAGGATAGTGGTAGAGCAGGAGGGCAGCAGTACTGGTGTGAGGTGGCAGAAGATGGCAGAGTGAACCTGCCCCTGCGGTCTCACCCCAAAGTCAGTGAAGAAAGGACACCTGCAGAAAGGAACTCCCCCACTCCACTCCACAGCCAGGTAGGGACTGAGAGGGGGCTGAGGGAGAGAGAGAATGAGAGAGGAAGGGGCAGAGATAATGAGAGGAGTGGGTGAGAGACGATGAGTGAGGAACGGGTGGAGAGAATGAAATAGGAGGGGGTGGGAAAAAATAAGAGAGGAGGAGGGGGAGAGAGAATGAGAGAGGGGGAAGTGAGAATGATAGGGGGAGGGAGAAGGAGAGAGGGGGGAATAAGAGAATCAAAGGGGGGAAATGAGAGGGGTAGACAAAGAATGGGAGGGAGAATGATAGGGGTTGAGGTGAGTTAGAGAATGGGGGAGGGAGATAGAGAGTATGGAGGGAGAGAAAGATAATGGGGGAGAGTAAATAGGGGCAAGAGGGAGTGTGTGTGAGGGACGGGGTTTTGTCAGAGCCGAGACAAGTCTCAGCAACATACACATTTTTCACAAATAATGTTACAAATTAGATGATTGCTTTGCCATGGTTCTTTAAATTAGGGCCAGGGGTGCAGTTGGTGGAACTTGATTGTGTTTAACAATGCACGATATACAGTATACGTCACTCGTATATATTGGATGTTTTATTTGCAGAAAGTTAGAAAAAATTACATTGGTTATAAAATTACAAAATTTCAGTTTACTTGACATCATGGCAGATATCATTTTTTCCCCCGAATGTTTGTTGCGGGGAGGAGAGGCGCAAGACTGAAGGCTCGCCGAATAACTTTGCCCCTAACCTGGCTCTTGTAAGGCATGATATGAAGGCTTCTGTAGCTCTGAAAAATAAACCCAGCTGTATTAAGTTTTTTCTGTATTCTTTTTTCATTCCCTAAATATGTATGTCATGATCTCCCCCCTAAACAAAAATATTTGTATTCTCTCTAGATTTATATTGAGGGAGAAATGCGTTCTATTTCAATTAGTTGTTTTATTTGTCTTCATCTAGTCCTTTTAAAATACCAATGCAGGTGCCATTAAAATCTAGTGGACAATGAAGTTGATCTGCTATAATATATTTAATTATTGTATCCTGAGGGTAACATATAAATGTATTCATTTTTGGAGTAATTCCTAAACCTTTCCTCCAATTTGGATGTGAATACCCTCAAATTAAAGCTGATAGACTGCACTTTAAGCCCATATTCATTATTTAACTGTAATTTGAACTTATTTTGGTACACAGCCAAAATAACAAAACTTGTATCAGTGTCCAATTATTTCCAGACCTAGCTGTATTTAAGAGGTTGTTAAGAACTTTTGCTTGACTTGAATACCCGTCCACGAAACGCGGTTGTAGCCGCAGAAACTGTTGTACTGCATGCGAAAGAATACTGAACATATATATATATGTATACACAGCTCCCCCCACCCGGTTATGCACGACCATGCCCTCCAGTAACCACCAACCCGGTCCACACACTGGCAATATAGTCCCACAAAGTCCTGAGGGGCCCTCGGGCACCCAACCACCCTGGTGTCCCGAGTAGCAACTCCCGCCCAAATGTGTGAGACAGCGCTGCCCCCACTAATGTGTTTATAGTTGGTGCACTTGTAGTACCTGCCAGGTGCTCCGACACACGGTAACACCACACTGAAAGATAGGATCCAGGGATTGCGGTTGTCAGGATCCTTCAAGGAGTGTATCACCTTTGCAGATAGTCTCTTAGTATGGTGGTCGGTTCCCAGACCACCGTATCCCCATTCCACAGCAGCGTCCTTGCTGTGACCCTGAGCTGGGGTGCTAATCAGGCAATTTCCCTACCAAAGGGCAATTCCCTAGCATAGCCACAATCTATGTGGGAGTTGGGGCCTAGCTGGGGCCTAAAAGGTCTCTGGCCTAGTGCAGGGATCACTGACACCCTGCACATGCACACGCTACCCCTCCCTTGTCCCAGCTCTGACTAGTATGCTCCCCTGCGTGCAAATGTACAATTCTCCAGACAGGAGAATCTGGCCATGCTATTGGCTGCTGCAGCCCATGTGGTCCGTCGCCCTAGTACATCCTGGGAGCTGTGGACCCCTGCAGATCTATTCTTCCTAATTTCCGCCTCGCGCACCTATACTGCGCATGTGCTGCATCTTGCGCTTGCGCAATCAGGACCAAGATCGTGGCGCCACCTATAAGGGGCGCTGCCAGTAACCTCCAGCGATCAAATCACCTGCAGCAACCTCCCCATGCTCTCCCCCATCCTCTGCTGCCAGACGCAGCTGCAGCCAAAGGTAGGGGGGCCCAGGCTATATAAGGTTTATCAGAAATGCAAAATCTAAAGAAATTAAGTTCTTGCAAAACCAAAACATGTGTATATTTTTTAACCAGAACCACATTCAAAACACCAGTCTTTAAGAGCCAAAACACCACAGGAAAGTGTCCACCCTCATAATATACTCTACGGTATAATAATGTGGAAGTTGGTTGATATTTGTAATCTGAAACATAGCGCCCTCACAGCAAATCTGAGTTGATTTTACTATCTGGAGACCACAGCTCCACTGGGAAGCAAATTTCAGGAACTTCAGGAAATAATTGGGGTTGTCAGCAGCACCATGTAGTCAATCAAATTAATGAGAGCAGTGCTGATATTGTTGCTGCATTCTCCTTATTGATTGACATTCATTCATTTTGGTACAGGCACCTTGCTGGTAAAGAAGTAGAATAAACAAAGCATATGGCTACTAGGGGAAATAAAAGAAAAACACAATCTACAAAGTGCAGAGAATCCAACAAAATTAGAAGCAAAAAGAGAAAAAATATTAAAAAATAGGAGGTATCCCACTCACATGCTGCAAGATGATAACAAGCATATATAGATAAATCTCTAGATGGAACTGTTGATTCATGACACAGTAGATGTAGCAGGATGCACCAAACTTCCAATATGTGGAAAAAGAAAGGAAGAAAAGAAAGGAAGGCAAAAATAGTGCAAAAATGTTTGCATTGAAAAGAAGAAATCAAGTAATGCACTTTTAATAAGACAAAAAGTGAGCCTACACAGAGTCAGGGGAAGGAACGCTGAATCCTCGTGGGACCCATGCCGTGTCTGCTCAGCTGGTATTCGCGGGGCCCTGGCGATCCGATGACGTCACAGCTGCAGTCGGAATAAAGCAGAGGAATAAAGCAGAGGGAGAGTCAGTTAGCGCAATTTTTGCACTTGTTTTCTGCCCTCACCTAGCTGGTAAGACCTAATAGTTTTTATTATAGTTGACCCCCCAGTTCAGGGTAAAAGCCTAAAACAAGACATCCATGAGGATTACTGCTGTTAGAATAGTTATCTCAGATACTTTCCAAAGGGGAATTTTTTTGTTTATAATACCTTGTGCTATTAGAGTTCTTTATAGATTATAGTGTATAGAGCTTGCAAAATATCATGTCTCTTCTTCAAATTTACTCTACTAATTGCAGAGTTTGAGTAGTCCTCGGTAATACAGTGAAATGCTAGAATCAATATATTTTACAGTTACTATGTTAAGAGAATCTGCTCAAAAAGAAACATTAACATAAGCAAATAGTGCCATCTTCTAAAGTAGTCGCCTAAAAACTGGGTACAATTTTAATGTGCATATTTCCTTTCCACAGATGGGAACAATTTGAAAACTACAGGGGTTGTACCTAAATTAATGCCGTAGAGTTTATTCTGCTGAATCCCATTCTGTAAATCTTTTTACATGGTTACATTATTTATGATGATTAATAGCAGTGTCTGCCTTATCCACATAATAACAACAGAAATAACTTATTCATGCAGTGATATTGTCTCTTTTGACAAGATAATTTTTACACGCTGTGACTTAGGGGGTAACCAGGCTTTCAAATAAAGGTTAAGCTCGTTTTGGTTACCCCTGATCCGTGTATAAGGGTCCAAGAGAGTTAGCTCTGGGGCCTGGTAACAGTGTACCATTCCTATATACTGTTTGTAATAAAAGTATTTTTTGTGTTTTTCCCTTTCCGGGCATGCAATCAAGAAGGGAGTGCTAGGGCATGAGTTTCAAGGGGGGAGGGGGGTTGCAGAGGAACCATTGGCAGAATGTGCCTAGGAGGTTGTGGTCTGGAGTTGTCGGTTCCCCTATAAATGTACCCGGGAATCATGCCTGATACTTGGATACATGTAGGCACCTTGTCCAGCAATACCTCCCCTTGAAAACACAAGCGCGACTCACCACTAGGGTACCCTGCTTCAGCATAGCCCAGAAAAGAGAATTAGGCACACTGATGAAACATATATTCCTGTTGCTGAGGGAATCCCTATGTTGAGGGGGTACCCCAGATAGTGCCAAGGTGACCCACATCCAGAATAGGGTTTGTGGGTGCCCCAAACATATATAAGGTTGAGGGGGGAGTCTGAGAGTCCAGACTGAGTCCAAGGGAAAGTGTGTGGGGATTAAGGCAGATAGAAATAAACCTACAATATTTTTTCTTCTCTGTCCCCTGTAACCAGAGACTCAGAAGTATATGAAAATATACTTTAATGTAATGTAATGTGCTTTTTACATTCAGAACCAATGTCCAAACAGGCTGCCTGAGCTAACCCATAGGCACCGGTAAGTCTGCTGGACATCGGAGTACAAAGCAGCCAGAGGAAGCCCAGAGGTGTGAATAGCATTTTGTCAGCGGGGAAAGGCGGAGTACTAGGTCCAGAGATCAATAGCAGTCCTCCGGGATGCCACTTGCTCTTCCAGACCTGGTGGAGCCTGCCCAGCGGGTGGCAATGAGATAGCCAGGGAGAGAGGTAGCAGGCTTGCGCATGTCTCTTGGCTGTTTCGGATTTCCTGCTGACCTGGTTTTTCTAGCCGGCTTGGCTCTGATTGGCTGCTTGGGAAATTTCCCACACAATGATTGGCTGTTCAGTTTTGTGAATGAAACTGAAAATACTATAAGACTCGATGAGCCAATCAGATTAGCTCTCCCCAGTTGTAAGAGTGCCGGCGGGCCTTTCAAAGTTGCTTCTATACGAATAGCAGAGCAACCGGCTTTGAGTTTGAGCCTGAGAAGCCTGCCCGCCAAAGTCTAAGTCTCGACTTTTGCGCCCAAGTTATCAGAAACGATCATAGCGGATGCGGCTGGGATTTTATGCCGATTTGAGTTCCAGGACGTTTGGGCTGACTCGCGGTCAGGGGGACCAAGTTGTCAGAAGAGGCCATGTCCCGGTCAGGGGGAAACTTTTCTATAGAATTCCCTACACCAAGGAAAGTCTAGTTATCGACCCCAGTCCCAAAGTAAGTGTGTCTTTTTGTCTGTATTTTGTGTATCATTGTGTTTAAAGGAATTTAAGCCGAATAAATTACAATTTATTTCATTGCCTTGTGGCAAGGGGAGATTCCTGGAGCAGGTAGGACCTCGGTGACCAGAACAATGGGGAGCAGGTAAGGATTGTTGGGGTCACAAGCAGGTTTTGGTGGCAGGAAGAAAGCAGGATTGTTGTGGTCACAAGCAGGGTTCGGTGGCAGGCAGCAAGCAGGATAGTCAGGGTCACAAGTAGGGTTCAGTGGCAGGCAGCAAGCAGGATGGTCATGGTCATGGGCATGGTCAGCAATAGGAAGGCAGGAGCAGGGAAGGGGAGCAGAAACTGAGACTAGGGAGCAGGAACAGGAGTGGGACTTAGTAGCAGGAAACAGAATAGCAAGGGCATTTAATAAGTAATCTGGACTACAGGATACAGGGAACAGGTATCACTTAATGAGCATTAAAGACCAGCTATTTGAGTTTTCAGCTCGTGAAGCTGTCCTTCTGCATTTATTTTCCCACAATGCAATTGCTAGTTCAGCTTCTTTGGAATTGAGTCGCAATTCCACATCTCCCAGCTGACTCAGAGCAAGGCTTAAATCTGTTTCCTTTTCTTTATTTCTGACCTGCAGCTGCTGGTACTCCTCCCGGACCTTGACCAGCTCCATCTGCAGCCGGGCCTTCTCACGGGCTGTGTCGTCCAGCAATTTGCAGGCATCGGCAATTTTGACCTCATAGTGCAGAGTCAGGCCAGCCACTTGACGGATGGACACCTCCTCTCTCTTCCTTTTTGGCGAGCTGTATCTTGAGCTCAGCGATCTGCACCTACAGTGATGTGAGTTGCTGGGTTGTGTGTTCAGCTTCCAGCTTTAGCTCTTCCACTTCCAGCCTTTACTGCAACTTCCACTCCTCTGTGAGAGACCACTATTTGAATGCATCCTGCAATTCTCCTCTCAGAGCCTTCATCTCTTCACTGTGCTCGCTCTGAGCTTGCATCCACGCATCCTTCATTACGTATATGAGCTCTGCCAATTCCTTTGTTAGGGTCCCAGCAGCTTGCCTTTTCCAGGTTTCTTTCTCCTGGATGTACTGACTGTTGGGGATGGAGCAGTGTCTCCTCTTCCCTAGCTCTTACTTCAGTTTTTGGACAGCCTCGTGCTCCCTCTCATACAGAGTTACATGGCCTCTAAACTCCTCCTCCAGCAAGGATCTGGTTATGCTCAGTGTGGCCTTCAGCTCCTCATGCTGCTCTTTGAGGACACATTGGGTATTCAAGTGCTCCTGCAGAATTTTTACTTTGTTAGTATTCTGGATACTTTCTTCCTGAAGAACTCGCTGCTTCTCCTCAGCATTAACCTGTTTCTCATTGGCATCCTGCAGACTCGGACGCAGTTCTTGCAGCTGGCTCTGTAGCATGTTTTCTGCTTATGTGCACTGCTCCAAGGTGACACATTCTTATTGCTTTATTGAGTGTTTTATCGTATATGTGTTTGTATTGATCCTACTATTGGGGTTATTAATAAACTAGTTTGTGTCCCTCAGTGCGCCTATCTGCCTATTTTCTTTTCTTGTCTGTGAGCTCCCATTCAGGAGCTCACGCTTGTAGGGGTTGTGGAGTCCCTTAGTCAGACGGCAGCAAGAGGGACCTTTCCAATTGGCAGCACCAGCGCGGAGTGAGTCTTCTGTACCTTGTATAGCATTAGAACATATATTTATCCCAAAACGGGGAGATAACAGGGTTAATCTATTATATCAAAGAACGGCTTTTTGGGTCTTCACCCATAACACTTTATAACCTCACGGGACCTTAAATACTTTCTCTGATTCCATGTATAGCCAGGTGTCCCCTCTGGTCTCCTCTCTGGTCTCCTGGTCCTTCGTTACCCCTCCCTTACCTTGGCTGTGCGGGTGGCGACGGGCTCGCCGGCGGCTCCCTCTGCATGGTGCCTCCATGTTTTGTGCGCACGTGTGAAGGTTCACACATGCGCAGAAGCAGCGGTTCGTCAGATAGGGGCCTTCCCAGTTTGCGCATGCTCAGGGCACCCCCACGGTGCCCATTAGGAGTTGCGCAGGCGCAGCACGCCATGCGCACGTGGCCCCCATGTAATACAGACCCTTTGGGGACTACAAGCCCCATAGTGCTTAGGGGCTGTGTATCACCTGATGCCAGGGAACCAATGAAATGGCTGGGTTTCTCCTGGAAAGGGAAAGAGTATTGCATGCTGGGCAGAAAGAAGGGGAGTTTTTTAAAAGATCTGTGCAGAAAGGGTGCAGAGGACACTATTAGCTGTCCATCTCATAGGGAGGTGAAGGAGGGGCCAACCAGCAAAAAGAGTAGGATCATTATGGAGGAATGTACCTGCTCTATGTTATGTGAGATCTGCATGAAATAAAAACCATGAAAAGACAAAGAAGTGTGTTTAATATCTGCTGCTGGAAAGGAGAGTGTCAGTAGGAGCCATCCTCTGCTCAATCCCAGAGGATCCCTACTGTCTGGAGGCGCTGCATCAAACAAAAACTAAGGTAATCTGCACCCGTCCTGTTTCTCCCCACAACACTGCAGAGCGCTCAGCCCTCCTGTTTCCAACAGATACACAGCACAACACCTAGAAGTAGCTGGAGAAAGCATACCCACCCCAATCTCACTTAGGGTGGGGGTACAAGGGCTACACATGTATTATACATTTCTCCTTAGTGACGATCCTCAAGATAATATATTTATAGAAATGGTCATAAATTAGGTGAGACTTATCCCGTCTGAACATTGTCAGGATTATTAGAATCAATATGGCTTTAATTTAACGCAAATTTTTATGTACAGGTATGTCTATATGATTTTTCTTGTTCTTCAATAATATAGCATTTCTGATTGAGTTTCATTGAACTCATTCACTAATGTCTATAGAAATGTATTATTCATAATCACACAGTATATGGTGTATATACACATATATTGTAATAATCAATTATATTTAAGTTCATATTCTTCCTAAAAATGTATCAATTTTAGACACTTTCACATGTTATTGTGATTATTAAATACTATTATCCAGACGGGTCAGATCAACTCAATTATCTACTTTATCTACAGAGATCTTTTATTAATAGTAAAAGTATACATGGTCTCAGGTGTAGATCTTTGGGAACCTTTTCATCAGCTGGAATCAGGATGTGTGTCCTTTTTAAATTTAATAGCATTTTCACTGTGTTTTAATGACATTCAACTGTGTCTGATTGTTTTAATTTTTGTGGCTCTATCAATGCTCCCCCTCCGACCAAAAGAATTTCTTGAGAAAGTGCCACAAAGGAGATTTATTTCTGATCAAGACCACTATTTTGTGTACGTATATCCAAATAAAGCATTTAATATTTTTTCACTTACCTGGGTTCCCGTGCTATCTTCGGTGTGATTTAACTGACACGCTGCTGTTCTGAATCTTCTCTCTTCATATGTCTACGTCATTATCTATCCAGGAAGCACGCAATCAGGGAGCTACAAAAAGTCCAGACCACTGCAGTAGACGCTACTGCATGGATGGCCACTAAAACACCATCAATCCTGGGTTCACAAGAGGAGGTAAGATCATCTTATATCTTCCTATAGGACCCGGGTAGGTGTATGAGAGGTGGATGGACTTTGAATTCATTATCTCAATGTGAAACCCAAAACCATATGAAAACGCAAGTACTAAGTCTTCTCCTGAGCGCAGAACAGTGGACTTTTTCAATCTTATCGAAGCTACCTGAATAGGTCCCTATGCGTGTTATATCTATGTGAATCAATGTATTGCCACTAGTCTATTAGCATTGAGTGACTGACTATGAATGAGTTGAGTAATTCAGTAATAACACGTAGTTAACACAACTCGTCAGAGGCAGACAGTCTTAGATAAACTAAAATTAGCTAAACTTTCTGGCTGCATAATTAGTAAAAGACTGACTTGCAACTGTGTCGGTCAGTGTCACTGTGTGCTGTCAGTGGCTTGTTGTGTGTTGTTCATCTGCTCAAAGCAACAACATCTATCCCCACCAGTACACCACCAACATCATTATCCATCATCATCATCATTATCTTATTGCTAAAACCAAAATGTGCAAATATGGCATCATGAATGATATTAGTTACAGTATATGTTTTTTGAACTGTCCATGTAGTAAGTACCCAAACAAGACAGCACACAAACTTCCGTGCTATGCTAGGTAGTTCCATAGCATAACATCTAGGGTAGAATAACTGACACCTCACACTGATTTGCAGGATGGCCAGCAGCCACAATTATGTTGTTTAACATTTGTATGTCCTAAACTACAGTTACTGTTCCATTTCTTAATAACACATGGTTGGGAAGGACATACTGTACTTCTTTTATTATTTTTTTATTTGACTCACAATAATTGTTAACTTGTGAATACTAAGGAGTAAGGAATGGATACATTAAGCACCAGTAAGGGGAAAATGCGATGTTATTTCCAATTTTTTTTTTTAATATAGAGCAATACTGTACATCAAGATTGCACTGCTAAAAATAGCACATTTTTTATCGGGTCTGTTATAATATCAGATCTGTCCTAATACTGCATTTGTAGGTATTATCATGAGCTGTATCACGTTCCAATATCGGAATTTGATTAACGCCAGAAAAAGCACACTTTTTTATCACCTACTCCAGGCTGGCATTGCAGTAAATATTAACCCCTTATTAGTCCGAGTGGTTAACTAGTTTCCGTGACTAGCTAATGCTTAAAAGGGGTTAATATCAACATTAATCTACACTACCTACTCCCCTTTGGCCACCTTAGTAACTGCTAAGGTAGAAAAGGGGTTAACCCCTACCATTAGCACCACTCCTCAGCAGTCCTAACCCCCAAACCCAAGGCCACTAACCCCATAACACACCCTCCTATACCTACCACCCCCAACAAACATAATCCTCACCCCTAGATTTATGGCAATATTCTATTAGCCAAATGTGGCTAATGGAGCTTTTGGTAATTTCGAATAGAACAATACTGCTGCGGCACAGTTTATTCGAGCATTTGCCCGTTCTGTGCCGCAGCAGTAGCCTGGCGCGCGCCCGAGTGTGACGGGCGCGCGCCGAAGCAGCGGAAGAGCGCCCTCCGATCGGGGCGCTCTCCCTCCCGCTGCCGGGTCCGCCGGGTCCCCCGGAACCCCCTGCCGCCGTCCCGCAGATCGCGGGACACCAGGGCTCCCTCGGGGAGCCCTGGACGCGCGTGCAGGGGGCGCAGGCTCCCGAAGACGCGTGACCGCGCGTCTATGACGCGCGGCACGCCGAGGGGCGGCCACTAGCAAGCCGGGAAATCTCCCGGCTTGCGGATCTGGCCGCACTGCGATAAAGTGTGTCGCCAGTGTAACTGTCTTAAATCCTTCCCACTACATAATAAATAAATAATATAGCCACATTAGCAATCAATTGTGAACTGTAATAGAAATATGATTACTTACCAACATTACAATACACTACCTAACCCCCTTGGCCACTTTACTGGCTAGTAAAGCATTGCCAAGCATATTTTTATTGTGTATGTTTTTTATTATGTGGGTTTTTGTTGCTTTAGAATGGCTAAATGTGCCATTGCCTAGCAGTCTAGTGGGGGTAAATTTGCTGGGAGGTGCGGGGATAAGAGGGAAGGGTAATGGAGGTTGTTTCCCCTTGGATGGGGCATTAGGCCTCCTGGAGGGAAAGGGCGGGGGTGGTTGGGGGGGGGGGGGTCTATGGTGTAATGTGATTAATCCCTTTATTACCTTAACTGTTAGTAAAGTATTGAATAGCAATTATTTGGTAGCCAGTAAGGTAGCCATGTGGGTAGTTGATGTAGTTTAATGTTGGTACGTTATCACATTTCTATTTCAGGTCACAATTGATAGCTGCATTTGCAATCTAGGACCCATTGAGAGACCCTATATATCCATAGTGGCAATCAATGGATTTATTGTTTACACTTATTTTTTTATTATTTGTTACTGTATGTTGTTTTTTTTGTATGTGGAATGGCCAAAAGCCACATTTGGCTATTAGGGCTACTGGGAAGGGGGGAGGGGGGGCTCTGTTTGTTGTTGGCATGCGTAATGGTGGTAGTTGCCAAGAGGAGAGTGATTAGGCCCCCTGGGGGGGAGGGGTGACTGTAATGGTTAACCCCTTGTTTGCCTTAGCAATGCTTTACTATGCATTAAGATAGCCAAGTATGGTAGGTAGTGATTATTTGGGGTGCCCCTTTGATGCCCTTGGTAGCCACAGGCATCAAAGTGCTAATGTTATTTCTACCATATGGTTTTGTAATAAAGCCTATGATAGAAATAGTAATGTGATCATACACCTATGGAAGTACCAGCACTCTCTGTCTGACAGCTAAATATTCTAATGAATACAAATATCATGAAGGTGAATACATTTAATGACACTAAAAATAAACCAGAATCATAGCAATAATAGCAAATGTATGAGGAAAAAATAAAGTGTCACCATGGGAAATGTCTCAACGTGAGGGGTGGAGGGGAAAGAAGGAGAAGGGGGAAAAAAATACATGAAACATAGGAAAAACACAATATGGAGAAAAGAAAGCAAGCTAGGGGGGCGGTATTTCGAGGGACTACCTCTTCATCTGGCCCATTCCCCCTGGTCCCAAAGGGTCCCAGAGGTACTTCTCTAAGCCTTCCCTCCCCTGTAGAAAGTCAGACCAAACACCACTGCAAATTGCTATTAGTCATACACTGTAGGCAGGACAGAGTTCGCATAAAGATACAGACATCCAAAACAGTTAATGTGATAAGCAGTCAAACCCTCTGTCCTCTGCTCCTCGTGTTCTGTGGAGTGCTGGGGACCGAGGTAGCTGTGTTCACTTCTCTAAATAGTGGAGCAGGCTGCTGTTCTGCTGTGTGGGGCTGATGACGTCACCACAAGGATATCCAATGAGGGCAAACCAGCTCCGTGACGTCACTGGGAACAACCCTAGGATTGCCCCCCACGGCCCGAGTAATATGGCCAGGGGAAGCACCCGCTTTCCCTCAGCCTCCGCGCGCCTTCACACAGCTGCACTCTTTATGGACGCAGTTGAAGACAGCAGTTGAGTGTTATATCTGTGTGACTGAATGCTCTGTCCACTGCCACTACTCTAGTAGCAATGAGTGACTGCACTGTCCACTGCCACTACTCTAGTAGCAATGAGTGACTGACTCTGAATGAGTATATTATTGAGTAGTAGATTAAATTCAGTAACAACAATAAGTAAATAACAGAACGGGTCAGAGGGGCTGTCAGGCTGACTGTCTGACGTAAGCTACAATTGGGTAAACTTTATGGCTGCATAATTGGCCATGGACTGGCTTGCCACTGTCACTTCTGTGAATTCCGTGTGTGTTCAAACACCACCTCCACCATCATCAATCATCATCATTTATCTCATTGCCATTGCAAAACCAAAATGGTCAAATATGGCATCATGAATGTGATTAGTTAGATTTTTTTTTGTTGATCTAGTGAGGGCTAAAAACAAGTCAGCACACAAACTGCAGTGCTATGTCAGACAGTGGCACAACATGACAATTAGTTTGCAAGTGACATTTGGCAACTGGTACTGCAGTTCAACTAACCGCCATCAATTACATAACATCCATGAGGACACGCAGTGCTTGGCTTGTTTAATATTATGTATATTTATGTCCTAAACCACAGTTACTGTTCCCTCTTTCAATAATGCATAGTTGGTAAGGAGGTCCCCAGGACATACACCTTTTTATTTATTTTTTAAACTTATGTTGAAAAATGCTTCATCTTTGAATGCATTTTTGCTGTTATCTTTGACAATCATATTGACAATTATGTAATTGTTTGAAAGGTTTTTCACATCACTACATTATGCTGTCGATTTCTTAATATGTTGGCAACTGTCTTGTTGTATTATTGTTCTATTTTGTGCTCTAACTCCACCACAACTAAATTATTAAGCTTATTCATCAGCAATTCAGCCCATCACAATTTCTACCTCTAGAATAGTGATCAGAGAAAATTAGTGAAAGCAAGTAGTGATGAGAGAGTGAGACTGCGAAAAGTGAAGCTGCTGCTAGTGCAGTCAGTGATGATAAGTATTGATTTGAACGGTGAACTGAGGGGCTTACTAACTGAATTGCCAATGCCCATGGTGGCAAAGATGGTGCTGTCTTTTCCACCACATCAACTGTAGTGTTTCTAGTCAACTACACTCACTGACAATACTGTAGTTAACAAATAAAACTGTCACTCCCAGTGCCAGTCACTGTCTGCAACACTGCCACCACCACCGATCCATCATCATCATAATCTCATTGTCAAAAATTAAAAATGGCATTTTATTTTAATTTGACCAACTAATGGGGGCCCAGACAAGCCAGTACACAAACTGCCATGCTATGCCAGGTTGGCTCAACATAATATCTAGGTTAACTTGCAATTGACACCTGGTTGGTACAGCAGGTCGGCTACCAGCCCCCATTATGTAACACCTAGGTTGGCAGTTGTTACAGTACAAATGGTAAAGAAGTCAAGGACTGAAAGTCCAAAAATGAATTAGTGTTTCATCTCTCAGTAACACATTTCTCAATAATTTATATTTATTACACTGTGAAAAACAATCTTGTTTTGAGTGTTATACATTATGTGTGAATGACACTGACCCAGCCACGGCCAATCAATATTATTCACATGTATAGGGTTGATAAATATAATTTAGATAATCATTTTTTTCTTTAAGTAATAACAGAGAGGAATAACAGAAAGTCTCTCAACATAGGAGAGAAGAAACTCATGCTCCCTAAACTTCTAGACTCTGCATCAAGTGGCTTATCTCAACTAGTAGTGACTTTGCAGAGTCCCTTTTGGGCTTTGAATAAACCTCTTCAAAGTCCCGGAATGAGGACTCCAAGCCACTGAGTCTGGCATCATAGCAGACATGTGCTTAGCTCTATTAAACCACAGAGGGAGACCCCTCTTCCCCCATCCCTAGAGTCCTGAAACCTAGAGTCGTGACTCACCCTTGGAAGTCTGCCCCAAAACTTTTTGCCAATAATAGTTCTGGCCAGTGCGATGCCCAGTGTCCTTTTACTTTTAACGTGCTTCCTTTACCTCACTTATTTAGTGCACTATATATTCCAATTACAGTGCACTTAATTATTGGTTTATTTTATTCTGTTTAAGTGGTTCTCTTTTTCCTATATTGTCCTTACAAAACAATTGGATTCCAGTGCAACTGATGAAACCATTATACAATAATAGACTGCTACAACAGCCATCACTGTAACAGCTGGGTTGGTAAACTTAATATGTGACTTGGAAGCACTTTACACAGACAGGACTCTGTCTCATGTGATGTGATGTGATGTGATGAGAGAGAGAGAGAGAGAGAGAGAGAGAGAGAGAGAGAGAGAGAGAGAGAGAGAGAGAGATACATCAAATCTAATGTAATCCTTCATGATGAAACTGATGTCACACTCCTACATAATATGATTTTACCAAGATACAAAAATATAAGACTGACCCAAAAAATGAATTGGAGAATGGCGGGTAAACGATTCTTCATAATTAAACATAATAACTTCAAATCGTGTTCCTTTTTCATGATTTACAATTTAACATAAGTCCAACTTGTTGTTTCTTTCTTCTTCTTTTGTTTTTTACATTATCAACAACTAAGAGCACTATTACAATGTTTTTGTAATAAATTACATAACATGTAGTAGTTATTAAATATGTCAATGATTGAATGCCATTAAATGCAATTCAATATATTGCATATTAATCAGAAAAAAGGCGATTAACACAGCCTTGAACTAGAAAAACATAATTAATGTAAGTATAAGTGTATGCCCTCTGTAGGACTGGTTATGGTACCAGTGCAGATAGGAGAGACCTCATATAGGATTCATCATTTTCATAATATTATTACTATAGCTGTATACAGTCTATAGCACCATGCATTATACTTCTATGGTACCAGTGGGAGTCACGAGGTACGACTACACCGTTGGGCTCCCCGCTATGAATGGGCAGCCTGGAAGGGGTTGATAAGAAATGTAATATTTATAAGTTAATAAATTCAATAAAGCAGTGACTTTGTTCTTCCAAATTAAAGTAAGTGTCCGGTATTGTTATTGGTTGGAGGGGAAGAGTGCGGGTGTTAACTAACTATGGCTTCCTTAAACAAATGTAACAATGCCTAAAGCACACATTTGGCTTTTTTTTTTGTTTCTTTGGACATTATACATGATTTAATTTTTCTATGTAGTCTTCTGAAAGGGGGATTGTTTCTCAATCAAGTGTTTGCTTTTCACTTGTTTTTATGAGAGAGACAATAATTGTAAGGGAGAGGGAGAGAAAAATATCGGCCGGTGGAAACTGACATTGGAAAAAATGGAGCATCAGAGGGAAAAAAACTCCCCATCTCAGATCACCATGTTTAAAAACTAAATTTAAAAAATACATTTTCGAATGTTTACAGGTGTCTGATATATACATATGTATTCCCTTTACTATATCACTGCACTTTAGTCCGATGAAGGACTGCAGCTTTTTAAGCATGTTTGCTCATATACATATAGGTAAACAAAAACATTAGAAGGATAGTGTAGCCCTCTTTCCCCTTAATAAAGAGTCCACCGGTACTGCCGTTAACTCTTGGCTCACAGAAGGCCAGATCCTCCACCACTGGGAACCTGGGGTGATCAGATGTCCACCTCTGTGCAGCGCCTCCACCTGAATGGAATCCTGATGCAGCAGGATAAGCCCCTCCCAGGAACAGTACCAGTAATGCACACACACCCACTAGCAAGGAAAGGGGCTCACTCAGAGTGTATTTTCAGCGTGCAGGACGCTCTCAGCTACCCTAGCTGGTTGCCAGCTGATCGTGTGAGTACCATACACTCGGTGCCTCCATGATTCAAAGACACCACTGATCACACACAGTGGATATATTCCACATGCTATGTTACCACTTTGGGATACATACAGTACCTATCACCTACACACTCTACCCCTATTTACCTTCATAAGTTAACTGCCAGTGTGTCTATAGGTACAGAGTTCGGGCAGAAAAGAAATATGTCTAGCAGATTACTATAGGCCTTGCACTAACAGATAGATAGCTCTTAAAATTTGAATCATCTACAGCTGGGTTCTATTGTACCTTGGGCTATCTATATTCTCTGGCTCCATATGGCATACAGCTAGCTATTGACTACACAATGTCTATGAGTCAATCTAGTACTATATGCCATTTATGGTGTAAATGTTAAGTGACTGACACTCCGAGTATATCTCTGAGGGTGTCCTCTAAACCAGGTCAATATTATATTGTTTAAAACCAGAGACAGAACATAAAACACAGACAAAGCTCAGTTTTAGCACATCCAGTGAGACTCGTACACGGTACAGTGCCTAAATATATATGTATAAATATCTAATAAGTAAAATGGTCTTTTAGTTTGACATTTTTGGCCAAAATTGTTGTAAGCCCCTGAGCCAACGCCACGGCAGACCACATATCAGGGGTCCCTAATGCTAATAAAAAAATTCTTAATAACCTGTGTAATAACAGGAAGAATGATTTATAGTAAATCTGTCAATATTAGTTGCAAAGTTCTAAGTCTGACTGAAGCTTTTATTAACCTGTACATTACCAGGAAAAGCACTCGGTATTAGAGATGTCACAGCCAAACTGCAAGCAGGCAAGTACCCCTGAGTGGAAGATGCTATGGAGTGAGCCCATAACCATTTAAATGTGTGAGGGGGTGAGCTTAAATTAGGAAGGAGGTTGCCACCCTCCAATCAGCCATGACTAGCTGGACAAGAATTATAAAACATACTGAACACCTAACAAGCTCCTATTGAACCCCCAAAATGACCACAACATATATATAAGCATATGAGTGTCACAGAGGAGTGCTACTGAGCATGGCAATATATACTTAAAACCAGAGACAGAACATAAAACACAGACAAAGCTCAGTTTTAGCACATCCAGTGAGACTCATACACGGTACAGTGCCTAAATATATATGGATACATATCTAATAAGTAAATGGTCTTTTAGTTTGACATTTTTGGCCAAAATTGTTGTAAGCCCCTGAGCCAACAGCAATATTATATTGTGTCTGGTGTATGGTCACCTAACATCAAGGTCTGGGAGTTATCTATGGCAATTCTGCCCATTCAGCTGTTTCAGTGTAGCGCTATCTTAAGGTTTTAATCAGCTTATATTTATGTATATCAATAAAATTTTATTATTTTGACTGACAATCAGTGAGTGCATCTATAGGGATTCTTTTTCTGTATCACATGCATGCCCTCACCCTTGATAGCACCACTCGTAGTTTCTTCTCACTTAACCGCTGAGTAGGGTCATCCAATTCTCTCCCCTTACCCTCAATATTCAGAATTACTAGCCAGCCAGCTTCAGTAATTTCAAGAAAAAAAGTCCTATATTTCGGGGCCAAGTTCTGAAAAGAGAACGTAGCAGTCGTGGCTGGGATTGCAAGCCGAAAAGAGTACCAGGTTGTTTGGTACTATCTCTCGGTTAAGGGATTTTGGGAGCTCCCGAGCAAATACAGCGGTGGCGTCAGCAACTTCATGCTGATTTGAGTTCCAGGACATTATGGGCCAAGTCCCAGTCAAACTAAAGACTTTGTTTTATGGACTGTTTCACTAGGAAATGCTAGCTTTGCAGCCCAGACTCCCACTAAGTGTGTTTTCCCTTGTATTTTGTAATCCACTGTGTGTATGTCTGTTTCTATGGAATAAAGGACAATTTATTTTACTATTTGGTTTTGCTCAGTGATATGATCCCAGTATAAAGATGTAGAATGCCTGGTCTCCCGTGACACCGAGGGGAGAGAAATACATGAGCAGAAGGTGGGCAAAAGAGGGGGCTCGTGAGGTTTTAAATGGGGGGGATCGCTATACCGCCGGGGGGGGGGGCAGGGCCCGGACATAACTCTAGTCCTGGGCCCCGGAAAATCTGTCTGTGACCCTGCATTTCAGTATTCTAAACAGCACTGGCTTTGGTGTCCTCTCAAATATCATATCTGGAATAATTTTATGTCCATTTCCCAAATGTGTATCCGTGACATGTTATGTTTCCTTGATGGAGGTTTGACTCTGACCCATACGTATGTGCACTTTATTTAATCTTGTCCGTATACTCTTCAAAAAAAAAAAAAGAAAGAAAACGTGGCAACACAATATGAAAAGTAAGCAATAATTCAAAGACTGTTCATGAGCTGACATATGTTTTACTATTTTTAGGCTTATTATGCGACATCAAGTGGGCAATGTTGTAGACTAAAACATTGTAGGCGATCTAGTAACACATGTCAAATCCTGAGATGAAAAGTAAATGTCGGATTGGGAGGTGTATGCAGTTTTATTGTTTAACATAACTTTCTCCATCGTTAGTTTTATTTTAATGCGTATAAGATTTTTAAAAAATGTTAAGAAATTCAGAAGCATGCAGGTAATCTATAATATATTTTATAGCCATTTTCTTTACTCTTTACCCAGTGGAGTGTTTGGGTGCCTGAAAGAGAGACACTAATGATCTCAACTGCGCATGCTTATTGTGCTTCTCAATACCCCTCCTCCTCCTTCTCTCCCCAGCAAGTAGCTCTCTAATTCCTGCCATTAATACAAACTGGGGAAGCCTGATAAACCTGGACCTATTTGAAAGACGGAGAGAAAGAGGTAGAAAAAAAGCAGCGAGCGGAATGGTTGAGGCAAACAACCCGGATTAAAAGTCAGAAGCATCAGCATTAGCAGCAGCAGCAGCAGCAAAAAAAAAAAACGGATCACAGAACAGGGATCAGGATGCATTTATTTGGGATTTTGTCTCCTGCAAGTTGGACAGGATATTGGGATTCCTAGCTTGACAGACTGGCTGGAAAGGAAAGAATTCAGCGAAGGTAAGAGGCACAAAGAGGTGTTATGACAGGCACACGGTGTGCATAAGGAATAATGCTATGAGGGTACAAAATCAGGCACTTTCGTAGACACTGGTAATTTGGTATTTTTCAGTATAACAGGGAATGATGCTGTGTATCTGACACGCAATATGTCAGTGGTTTACATGGAAATGGTTTGACAATGTGTATTATACTGTAGTTCACAAGGATAATAAAAGAATATATGGTTTATATAAAATTAACACAACATGCACCTTCTTTATGTACATCAACATTTTTTTTGTTGTCATTTTGAATTGCCCAGGGAATTGCAACCTAGGATATGACCTACAATATAAGATGTATCATCTGCCAAAAAACAGCTCATTCAGCTCAGCATAAATAGGTCCTGTATTTGCCTTTTTGCAATAGTCTCAGATCTAGAATTTGGGAAGACAATTTCCAGCAATTGAATGACTGGGATCAAATGTCCAGTCAGAATGAACTAGCAAAGGAGCAGCTTTAAAATCATTGTGAAATTGTAAATCAAAGAGGGATTTTTATATATATAAATAAAATTATATATATAAATTATATATGCCTTATCTTGTGCTGGATTGAAAAATAAAAAAACCGTGATACTGAGGTCAACAGGAGACATGAGTTATTCTTTAAGACAACCACAAAAGGTCTGAGGGCTTGTGAAATAAACTGGGGGCTGGTGTTGCTTTCAAATAATGATCGGTGACCAAACTCCCAAAGGGAAGGGGAGGAGGGGAACGAAATCTGCAGAGTGAAATTGTGTTTCACTAATGACAGGGGTAGAAGATGTGAACCAGTCTGGTCATTCATATTTAATATGTTCCAAATATTAATTTATCTACTGTATGTAGCTTATTCCATGTCTCACAGTTCATCTTTCCATACCTATATAATCTAGAGCACATACCTCTGCTTGCAGAATCTCCTACATTTATCGTCATTTGTCATATTCACGCATCACCAGTTCTCTCCATTAATTAATTTTTTTTTATACAGAATGATCATACTGATGATAGGCAAAGAAAGGGACATTATAGCTTGGGAAGCGGTGGATGGATATCCACTATGTGAATTCAAGTTGCATCTGCTGTGTGTACATTTAAGATGGGAATGCTGTGTGTGTGATCACTCTCTGGGGTAGGGACAATGGCTAGCCTGGCTTTGAATGAAAAGGGGGCGGATCTGGTCTGCTCAACAACAACTTGAAAGAGTTTAGATTAAATTTGATCCTGCTTGTTAGTGGATGCACAGATAACAGAGTGAGAAGCAAATGTTACATAACCTCAGTCTGTTGTGTTTACAATTTGACTGATTTTTATGTATTTATTTATTTGATTTTACAAGATTCTGTACCATATTTGTTCATGAGGACATAGTGCAGAGCATGATATTATATACTGTAATATATAAGAAAAAGAAAATATGCATTCCTATTAGATACATGTTTTTTTAATTTTAATAATTAATGATGTAACAGCATGAAATCGTAATTGATGCTTTGAAAACATTAACTTTAATAGGAAGATAATGGTATTTACACAGTAATTTTCATTAAAATAAGATTACATTAATAAATAAGCACATGCAACATGAAAATAGATTTGTGGTATAAAAATGTCTGTTGTACAGTACATTGATATATATATATATATATATATATATATATATATATATATATATATATATAAAATTATACATATGACTGTCTGTTTTATGTTATTGATTAACAGTTTTTCCACTTTTAACCATTTAAGTTGTGTAGGTGAACTGAAGCACGTGAAGTAGTGTCTGCAAGCTTCTTAAGCACTGTAGGGGAAAAAAACATTGTTTAATGGCTGCACCCAGAGTCAGTTTCCATGCTGAGACATATTTTGGGCTGTTCAGTAAATACTTGTAGTGAATTCTGACAGTTTTTGACACTACTACCAAAATAATGGTCACCTACTGATTATGGGATACTTTGTAATATGGAAATAAGTAGAATGTCATCCTTCCCTGTTGTTCTATGTTTTTGGACTTATTTAAGAAAAAAATAATTGTAGCTTTGCTGGTCCCTTACTTCATGTGAAAAATAAAAAATTAAATGAATAAAAGGTGGTATTATGTCTTATATTGGACCAAAAATTGTTTGGAACTGTAAAGGAACCCTGAGAGGGTTTAAAGATTGTATACAGTACATTTTCAATTGACAGTCTAATGAAAGATCTCATAATGCCTATTTTTTGGTTTATTTTCCTTTAGTCTTGTTACCTTTTGTCAGTAGTAGTGTCCTGAAGGAAACTTCGATACTGCAGGTGCTAGAGAGCTCAAGCATTACAGAAAATGTAGGAAATTCAAAAACAGTGCATCTGTGTATCATGCAATGTACACTTTATCACTAAATAACAATGTTTGACCTCATGTTTTCTATACTATACAGTGTATACACCTTATCAGTTTTTACATGCAGTACTTTAATTTAAAAAGCCCAATTCAGGAAGGAATTTATTTTCCCCCTTATGAGGTATCATTGGATGGTATTTAACGGGGGGGGGGGGGGGGTTTGTTTGCCTCATCTTGATCAAAATACTGGAAATATAAATATAGGATAAAGTATCTGTTGACTACATTTAGCATAGGTTGAACTTGATGGATATACAGTGTCTTTTTTCAACCTCATCTACTATTGTAACTTTGTAACTTGTTCAGATGAAATAGAAGGTTTGTAAATCACACATATGCAATTTATGATTTACATGTGTAGGGATGGTTTGTTCAATAGTCTATTTGTAACCATAGAATCACCTAAAAATAATACTAATCAGGATGTGTGAAAAAATGCAGTCTCAAAATATTTTTAAAAAAAATTCTTTAAAGAGCTAATTATTTTGCAGAAACCACACACATTATCACAATTTGAAGTTTTGTTAACAAATTACAGCTCTGTCATGGTTCACAAGTGATTCACCAATAAGTTCACACTATGAAAAAGGGCAAAAACGGTGGTGGTGGTGGTTATGTAGGAGAAGGAGGATCTCATATGAACGTTTTGCACATCTCCTATTACTAGTAATCGTCTTAGTTCTGTGTGTTTTAGTAATATGATTCTGGGTGCATAGCAATTATATTCGACTCATCGGGAGCCACTATTTACTGCACTCCACAAAAATGAAGTGGTAGAGAAATCTGAAGCATAACAAAAACAAATTAGTTGTTTCTTCAAATTAGATCACTTAATTATATACTCCCCCTCCCCATTCTAAATTAGACTGGGCTACTAACAGCAAGGAAGTAAATATCTATGAAATAGAAAAGATGTTGCTAAAATCATACCAACAGAGATTAAATCATTATGAAAGCAAATGTATCCAAATTCCAGAATACTGAAAAACAGTGCCTGTAAACGTTTTGTGAACCACTTACTGGATTTTGTTTGACAATTTTTTTCCCCACTCGCTATTAGAGTACTTTACATTACTTGCCTTTTCAAAGATAGAACATTGTGACATATAGTAGTTACAAATGATAAAACAGTGCTTCATCACACCACACACTGACAGCCAGTGCAGCATGGGAGCTCCTGCCAAGTTTAAGATATCGAAACTCACAATTTGCCAATAATATGTTTCCCACATTTGATTCAACTAGGGTCATCAAAAATTGAATAGTGGGTAAAACGTACTTTTTCTGTGCATTAATTCACAGGCCCCACAAAGTTTTTTCATGTGACCTCTACATTGTTTCCAAGAGGTCTATCACATATGGTTAAAAACCCTACAAATCTGTTGCACAGATGTAGCAAGCAGAATTGCAAACTGCCAGCATGTGCATTGAGATGTTAGTCCTGCCCTCTTCTCGCTAGTGGCTAATTCACAACAATTCTCCCTCTGGCACATGGTGTATATACTGATGCAACACTCTAGTGGGAATAATAATGTCTTCTATTTGACGATTGTACCCTTGACTCTTGCCCATTCCATGTATTAACTGACCCAAATAAACACAAACACATTGATTGAGTACAAATGTCCACAGCCTTTATT
Source organism: Ascaphus truei (assembly GCF_040206685.1). Taxonomy (NCBI): domain Eukaryota; kingdom Metazoa; phylum Chordata; class Amphibia; order Anura; family Ascaphidae; genus Ascaphus; species Ascaphus truei. Next base: position 140,467,921 of record NC_134483.1, on the reverse strand, counting down.
AAACATAAACACCAACACTCTTAGATCCGGTCAGCAAGTTGTGAACATGATTATGCTCACTGCTGCTACATGACCCAGTGAGCACCCTTAGGTCGTAACACCTGGGGTCGCTCTAAGGCCGAGTCCATAGCAGGGGAGGCCACGTTGAGCCGTGCTGATGCTCCGCGCTGAGCCCCTGCATCCTCCATGAGGATGTCTTCAGAGGGGGCTCACGTGAGCGTCCGCAGGCATGCTGAGGCGCTGGATTTTTCAGCCGACAGCCAAGCTGTTTTTCAGAGCGCTGTCGGCTGAAAACATCCAATCAGCGTGGAGCAGCATCAACATCACGGCGCCGTGACGTCGGCGCTGTGACGTTGACGTCTGTGCGTCGCAGGCGATTGGCCCAGCGACATCACTGCCCCGCCTCCCTCTGTCTCTCCCCGCCTCCCGATCGCGCCCGCTGGCTCGCCTGCATGGGCATGAAATCGCGCAGATTTCAGCAGGCGAGCCTCAGCGTCAGCGCGCCTCAGCCCTGCTACCCCCTCTATGGACTCCGCCTAAGGAGTACTACCTTCGAAAATCCGCTCCTGGCCCTAACCAAAGACTGCATCCTTTGACCCCGTCACATTTCTCCAAATTAACCACCTGACAAAAACTGACTAGTCCACACAACTTCATCTGTGACAAACGTGATAACACCACCGACCAGTTTTAACTATACATTGCTTTCTCTTTAACATGAAAAAAATATGTAACAATGTCATAACAAAACAGCTTAAAATGTAACATTACCCAATAATCCTGAACCCCAAAAGGAGTTGTGTGGATGGGAAGCTTGTGCAGAGGGCACAAGAGCAGTAGGGTACAAGGCAACGGCCTCTTAAATAACCTAACCCTCCCTCTCCAACGCATTGCTCCATGGCCCAATGGACCATGGCTCATGCCTAACTTCCCCTTATTGGGCAGAGTTTTCTAACTTGTCTGATCTTTATACTATTTTAAAGTCTTAGCTCCTGTCTTTAGCAATGTTTTTTTTTCTTTAATTATTCTGTAGTAACATTCTAGAGACATCTGTTGTTGAAAATGTGCCTTTTAGGAAAGTAAAAATGTTGACTGCCGTTTTACACATGAACATACAGATTATCATGGTAACAGCTGATGCCAGTTACATCCTAAACAGGTGAATACTTTGCTGAATATTCTTTTTCTAAAAAATGAACACAAAAAATAGATCCTTAGATCATGAACCATGACTGTATGTTACTTGATTTTTTTGGTTTCTTTAAGGCAAGTACTGCTTCAAAAGGTGCAGCAGAGGAAGGAATATTCTATGCCTCCAACTAAATTAGTTAACAGATTGGCATTCACAAATCAGTATTGAACTAATGAGTTCACACATTTTAGAGATGATTAAGCTTGCATAGTCTATATCATGATTGCATCATAAGCGCAAACATGTTTTTTTCCATTTGACTTAGCTTACCAAAGAATCTATTTTTGTCATGATATGAGCATTCTGATGCAGGCTCATCTCAAGTGGATGTATTTCAGTTCAGTCAAAGGATATGTATTGATTAAGACAGGCAAAGTCGAATGTATGAAATCAGAATCTACAGTACCAGAACCTTACATTCTAAAACCAAATACAAAAACAAATCCATTCAAATTTTTAAAAACAAAACACAAAAAAAATTTAGAACCAAAACCAGAGCACCAGACCAAGTGTCCATGTCTAGTTGTTTCAAGCCATATTTTTGATGATTTTATACTTTATTTAATCATGTTTCATGCTTTATTATGCGATTTCAGCACTTTCTTGCATATTTAGATTCTTTTTCATATTTTAATAAATATTTCAAATCAAAATACAAAACAAAATGTAGAACTAAAATCATATCCAGAGTAAAAGGGCCCACTTTAATTGATACTGGTAAGTTCCTTTTCATTGCCCAATGCATATATATATATATATATATATATATATATATATATATATATATATATATATATATATATATATATATATATATATATATATATATATATATATATATAAAGTTGTATATATATATATATACCTAACAGTTGCAGTGCGCAGTTGGTGTCTCTCTCACACAGACTCTCACACTCTCACACAGACTCTCACCCAGACTCACACACACACACAGACACACACACACACACACACACACACACACACACACACACACACACACACACACACACACACACACACACACACACACACACACACACACACACACACACACACACACACACACACACACTCACATACTCACACACTCTCACACACTCTCACACACTCTCACACAGACTCTCACACTCTCACACAGACTCTCACACTCTCACACAGACTCTCACACTCTCACACAGACTCTCACACTCTCACAGACTCTCACTCTCTCTCTCACACTCTCACACAGGGCTCGCCCCCCCCCCCCCCCACACACGCTCGCCTGCACACTACACTATAGAACGGGCCACATCCGCCGCTTGGCTTGCCGACGGCCACCCGCAAATTGTCAACCGGACAGGCATCAGAATTATCGGCCTGTCCAGTTGAAATCGCGGTGCCCCTCTAGCCAAGCCACAGCGCACCAGGACGCCGCGGCGCACAGTTTGGGAACCACTGCTCTAAATAGATGTAAAACACTTTTTAAAATTCAGTGGATCTCTACAAAAAAACCTTTCAATAATTAAAGGATATTTTCAGAGTTTCTTTTTTTTTACATGAAGATTAATTACAGATGCAGCCACCAGCATCCGATGATTTGCCTTTGAAAATCTGGGGCAATCTCCCAGTAAACTGCAACATTTCTGTGAGATTTCTGCAGCCAGACTAATGGCCCATTGGATTAACACAGTGGGGGTTCCTGAAGGTCCTTCGCTGTGTTAATCTGATGAGACATTAGTCTGGCTGCAGAATCTCACAGAAATGTTGCAGCATTTACTGTGAGATAGCCCCAGTATTTTCACAGGCAAGTCATCGGATACTAGTGGCTACATCTGTATTTAGGTTTCTTTTACTGAATTGTAAAATATCAAGACCTTGTTCGCAAATAATATAATATGACCCATATTTTACTTCTTAAAATATTTTAGTAAGTGGACTGTAAGGTGTTATCTGGCATAAACCACTTTGTAAATGTGAGCCAGATACATAGGGAGGGGAAACTCTCAGCTCTTGGATTGCTATCAGGACATCATCTACATTGAGCAGGGTTGTGCAAACTGGGGGGCACAAGATTTTCATTGGGGGGGATGAAAGGCGATAACAGGGTCCCACGTTGTTCCCCAAAGCATTTAAATTAAATGTCGAGGGAGCACGCGAGGCCTCTGTGACTCATTTACCTGACGTCAGAAGATGCCGGAGAACAGCTAGGGAGGAAGAGGAGGCGCGAGCAGTGGGGGGAGAGCAGACAGGGGAGCGCAGACTGAAGAGTTTGCACACCCCTGACATAGAGTATCCATTTCTGCAGCACTGTTCATGTAGATTTTGGAAGTTTAATTGGGGAAGAATGTTAGGTTACTGTAGCAAGAGTTTGCCGAGATTTATACCTAAAATTATCAGGAATCTACACCAACAAAGAGAAAATAGGTTTTGATGTAGACACAGAAGAGCACAGAGAAGTTATGAAATGGATCAAGACATCATTTGATTTACATTTCAAATAATTTATCTGAAGCGTTTTTCACAGGGAAGTAATGTTCTGACATTTTCCCATTAACCCTGGTTTTTAGGGTCACAAAGCAGGTCTCTGGATTGTCGCATTGTTAATTTTATTGTAATATCATGGAAGCAGCAGTAAATACATTTTGCAAGTGCTTTTTATTTGGTTACATGTACTGTTAAGGATTTATAACTTTAGTTTTATCATGGAGAATCTGGTATGGGGTATGCATTTTGGCCTCTTATCTCTTATACAGTACAGTCCTCAATTATGTGTTTAAAAAATAGTTAATTAAAAAAGTTCACTTCGAAAGAGAGGAAGGGAGATACAGAACATGTATGAACAGAAATCCTCATGGGAACTAATGTACGTAGTACTAAAAGTTGTTTGGCTAGGTCCCCACTGCAGCCAGTGGTGCATGACCGCACGTCTCTCACCAGCCCCTAACCTCCTCCCTAGCTGTCCCTGGTGAATCCTCGCTTCCTTGGTCACTGCATACTATGATGTGTCAACCAGCAGGTGATACAACTGGATTGTGTTCCCATGTGGCAACGCATCACATGGTGCGCCAGGGCGCCAATTAGAGACGTGGGTCGCTCCTGCCCCGCCCTGCCCCTCCCATCACATCACCTCGTCCACTTGCAGGTCCACTTTGAAACTTTTAAACCCATTCACATGCTTGATCACCTCTCTGCTATTCCTCTTCAGCTTCTTGATCTCGGTGATCTCTTTCATCTTTCATTCAGTGGCTTTTCCACGGCCCCTCGTACAGCATTTTCAAGTTTTTCATTTTGGGGGGGGGGGCGAGGGGGGGAAGCGGTGGGGAGAAAAAAGCTGCTAGTGCCCTTCTGCTATACTGCGCTGTGCAGCTGCAATGGGGAGCAGTGTGTAGTATTTACTATGTATTAGTATCTCATGAAGTAGGGGACCCCATGAGTGATTCTAATGCGGTTCAGCTCAGGAGACCCCTTCTCATGTACACTAGTATTAAAATCTATATTTTTACAGTACGATCGCCTGTAAGAGTCGTGCATGCAGACGCAGCGCCTCCATGCAGCTCATACAGGCTGCTTTTTTTTTCTATCAGCTGTCGTGCTCTACAAGTATAAGCACGATAACAGGGGGAAAAAAACAGCTTGCGCGATACAGCAGTTTTGTGATCGGCCTTAACAAAATACCCTTCACTTTATAGTGAATCCCGCCCCTGGCTTCATTTTTTTTAGTACGATCACAAAATGCCTATGCGAAAACAAAAGCTCACTGCTGAGTGCATAGTCCCCATAGTCATTTCATTTCTCTTTCATTCATCATTAGACTCTGCACCTGTGGCAGAGGTCACACAAAAAACATAATTTTGTTATAAGAGGTTCTTACACGGCAAAACTATGGAGCAAGGGTGCGCTTTTCTGGGGGGTGCGGGCAGTTGTTGAGGGCCCGCACTCTTCCCCAAGACATTAAAATTAAATGCTGGGGGATCGTGTGAGGCATCTGTAACCTCAACTTACCTCGCTTCAGCGGCGTCTGGAAGCATCTGTATGGCAACGCAGGGTCATGCGTCGTGATGTCACACGCGCATTACCATAGCAACATGGCATCAAGAGGCAGAGGGGCGCAGGAGCAAAAGTTTGCGCACCCCTGCTATTGAGTATGTCCGAAGGTCGTCCTTCCCACTTTTCATAACAGATGGAACAGTTTGTACATATAATCTACAAGCCAAGCACTGTGACAACCTAGATGTTATGTTTGTGCTTGGCAAAGCTGTACTGTATGAGTGCTGCATTGTTTGGGCCACCACAAAATGGTTACTAAAAAATAAATAAAGGGGTGGTGGTGATATCTGCCAAGGTTGGATGGCACTGGTGGCAGCTCCGTCAGTTCTGTTGTCTGCCAATCAGAACATTGTAATTTAATTTGGGAATAATTAACTAAACAAAACAATTGTACACAATATGTAATCTGTAATTTAATCTGCTTCCTCCAACATAAATTGTTGACATGGAGATCATCTTATCATAGTCTTGGGAATTGTTATTAATGTGCGCATACCCACACTGCTACTGGACTAAACGATCTGTTATGATGGACCCAGCAGTGCTGAACATTCATTCAGATAACACTCTGGCTGGTGAACAGCTGAGGCATTCTGGTGACACACATGCAGCTCATGCCACATTTTTTTTTCACCCTGTAATTTAGACAGTCATTCAGGAACGAGATATGTTATTTATTTTGCTCCCAAAACTTCCTCTGTTTGGGTCCCTCACACACCAAAATAACATGGACACAATCCCACAGGGAACAACCTTGGCTACTGCTACAAACATTACAGCCAGTACCACTATCATGCCCCTCCCCATACCTTGGCTTGATGTTGGGTTACTGCGTTGGCTACTACTACCAGGGGTGTCCATATGCCCACTAATCTCAAGTGATGGTTCTGTTTGTTTAGAGGTTGCTGGCGTGTTTGAGCATTGATTCCATGCCCTTAATTTTCCTCCTCCGTCCTTTCCCTCTCCATCAACGTTTTCATTCTACATACATGTTTCATATAGCAGACATTATTGCTCCCGCTGACGTGTTGTAGCAGGTCACACACAATGCAAGGGCAGGCACCATTGTGTTTGAATTAGGCGCAATTGCAAAAAAGGAATGCAGCACCCGCTGCCTTAAGCAATAATACCTGATACACAGATGTATCTGTACTGTGCTACTGACTGTTTCCCCTTAGACAAAATCTTTAATTTTCCCTTTGAAGCAAGGGTGTAGAGAAGGGGACAGAAGATATTCCTTAGTTTCCACAGACAGTGCCTGGGAATAATTTCTCAGCCAGTAAAGCATGCCTTCCACGAGCCTCTATAACTTAGCATTATCATTACTCTCCCATTCATGTTGCATGCAAACATGTGTCTTGTCTAGTATGTGGGAATACTTGGTTTATGCCAGCTTTGTCTCTGCAGCCCAGAATGGTAGCCTCATCCAACAGCCTCAGAAACCCACATAGCTCCCCCATCAGATACATCAGATGCAACAAGTACGAGCTGATGTACTCCATGAAGTAATCATTCAGTGCTTTGTGCTGATCATGATGCTGCTTTGTACCGGTTTGATACCGAGAGGGTTCCTATATTTTGAGCGTGTGATATTAGAGATTTTTAGGCAGAGTGCCATATGAGCTACGTAGAAGTGGCTAGAGTGGGCACAGATTTTTCAAGATGGTGATAATATTAATTGCACTTCCTCACAAAAGTCTAAGAAATGGTAAACAATCTAGTTGGGTACATGGGCAAAGCAGGGAATGTTCATAAGCTTGCCTTCAGATAATGCTTCTATTATCTCCAGCGACTAGTCAAACCACCAGGAACCCTAGAGAAAGGCAGCTATCACTGCTTGATCACTGTCTACATTGTGTAAAACTCTAACTGCCTGAGCACCCTACCAAAATCACATGGTGAATGTTCCCTAATTATTGTCTCAGCATTAAGCAAATCTAGCGATCTTGGAGAATTTCCCAATTTGGCTATACTGAAATTTGCGATCTACAGACATTGACTAATTGGCCAGTGGCACATCGCTTGCAAACTGGTGAGACTTAAAATATTTTTGCAGAAAAAATGGCAAATTTTGCATGGTTCCAGACCTCCTACAAAAGATTCACAAATATTGTCATGATGGCCATTTATGTCCAGATTTGCAGTGATATCTCCTAGCACAGGTTTAATACCTCTCATGTCAATCTATATCACGCTAATATTGCATCAAACACTGTCTTGAATGAGTGATATATTACAAACACTAGAGGAGACTTAACCTGTTTTAGCTGTTAAGCTAGAGAAATCAACAGTATGGGTCTCTCCTATATTGAATATATATGTGTGTGTGTGTATATATACAGTATATATATATATATATATATATATATATATATATATATATATATATATATATATATATATACAGTATATATATATATATATAACAAAAGTCTGTTAGCCGGCACTCTGAATAGTGATGTATAGTGGCGGTGCTAGTCCCAAATAAATTATGTAAACAATATTACCATTCTCGCCTCTGGTAAGAAGAGACAGCACTCACATCCAGTAATCCAAAAATCATTGTATTAGGCATATACAAAAAGACACCCAATCTGACGTTTCGGTCACGGAACGGGACCTTTCTCAAGGGGGGTGCAATAACAAACTGACAGAGAAGGATACAGTATATATACATTCACCAAATGTGTTCAACCACCTGTGCTTAATTACATACTGCTGCTGAGAAGCCCGCGAAAATCAAGGTTAGATGTGTAAACGGAGCTGCCATTTGGAGGGGGCCGTGTGCCGTCTCAGCATTACAACCGCCCTACGCATCAGCAGCATCCTGGTTACCAAGGTAACTGCAATGCGCATGCGTGATAGAATAAGAGAGTCTGCAAAGCCATATGAACACATAATAATATAAACTTCCTCAATATGGCTATAGCTAGTATTATACTGTTCACTGCCACAACGCCCAAACAGATCCAACATATACTGGCTAATTATAGTTGCCCTGAGGGAATCCAGCGCAAGATCCTATACATTGTCGCTCCCTAATAGGCGGAATAATGGTAGTGCACGCACTCAAACAAACAGGTTATAGTGGGGTACTTAACCGCTGTTGCGCTGGTTCCGGGGAGCTCCTAATGTCCCAAATAGATCCAGTGAAGAAGAAGAATCAGGCACATGGTCTTAATCATCAATGAAAAGGGGGGGTTATTGTGCCAAGGAATCCAACGTTTCGGCAGTAATACTGCCTTTCTCAAGGTGTATGCTACACCTTGAGAAAGGCAGTATTACTGCCGAAATGTTGGATTCCTTGGCACAATAAACCCCCCTTTTCATTGATGAATAAGACCATGTGCCTGATTCTTCTTCTTCACTGCTCACTAATAGGCACCACATACTATGTCTCTACCAAGCGAACACTTCTATGTTAAAAGGGTGGCCTCAATGCGCATGTGCACTACTATAAATGGCTAGAACGGCCAAATACAAGTTTCTAATGCTTTGTTACATACATCATATATACATATAAAGCACTTGATACCCCAGTGCCTGGTGCCATTAAAACATTATCGCTCTTAGTGTGTCTAAGCTATTCTGAAGTGCCACAAAATTGTATGCAATTATATGCAAAATTGCACCAGATCACCTACCACACATGTATACATACCTGTACTGGCGTCTGTGGTCCACTAGCTATGTCAGACATTTACTACAATACAACCAGCACAAAAGAGTCTGTCAGCCAATGTATGTGACAGATTACAACTAAAATTGACTAATATCTATCTGATTTTTAGGGCTTCTCGTAAACCAACATATGTGAGGATAATGGGTGAGGAAACAGAAAGGAATCCTACATCCAAACATAGATAGGAATATAAAAAAACACCAATGAGTCATGCAGTGTCTGAATAGTATCCAAAGTTTGATAAACCCAGAGAGAGATGTAGATATCATAAAAGATATACAGTATTTATAAAAAACTACAGACTGCGAAATACAATTAGTTGATCCTGCACCTAGCACCATGTTCCATGAGGGACAGCAAATAGACAACGAGATAGGCAAAAATACCTGCCCCTCTGTACATTACAAGAAGCAACCCAAATTGAAATCTTTGTTAAGACCCTTTGGGATCATTGTATTTAAACTGTATATAAACTTTGCTTCCATCTGTAATGACATTTTATTCCTATTTCCACCTCTCTCATGGAGTAAATAAGTAAATATATTGTGACAATAGGAAAGAAATACAGTGCGCAGCTAATATAACCTATATAACTATTATCCTACTATAAGGGAAATGTGAAATTATTTCGATATAAACCTTAGTGACAACCCTTAACCTTAGAGTGTATAATGAAACATACAATATCTGTAATAACAATTGGCGGCTGCAGCTGTAGTATTTCAGGGTGGCTCAACACTCCGACAGCACTAGACAGACAAGAAACAAAAAACACAGCGCAAAACCGCATAGTGAAGTATATCAAAATATATAATTATATAAAAATGGTGAGTATTCAGCGTACATTAGGTAGAAGAAACAAGTGCATTGAGTGCATTAAGCACAACAGGTTACCACACTGTAGCAGATGCCGTGATTCACTGGTAATCTCCGTTGGAAAGATTTGTGATGTCAGCCCCACGTTCTCGGTAGATGGTGTTACAGGAACTCCGTCTATCCTATGGTCTCAACCCCATCAAAGGAGGATTCCTCTCGGGGATATCGGTGTGTAAGTGCTCATACTGCAGGATCGCGTTGCCACTGGGTGACGTCACAGTCACATGGATGATAGTCTCTTCCGCATACATAGTGCAGGAATCAGTCCAAGGCGGAACAGAGTATTGATCTCACCGTAGCAGTGATAGTAAAAAAGTTACTAAGAGTCACGAAACTGATAACTAAATCAGCCACTTAGCATATAGCAGCACTGGAAGTTGGGCTAAAAATCGTTGCAAAAGAAGGACTTATACTACGCGTTTCGAAGCAATCAGCGCTAATTCATCAGGGATTTAAAGCTATAGACAGCATAAGGATGAATCGAATACATATTTATTTGCTGATTAAGGTTTGACTACATGGTTAAAAAAGCCTCTTTGGATATATGTGGACTAATATTCTTCATTGTAGAACTAATTTACAAACACTGTAGATACTACAATATATAGGGTTAAATATCTATATGGAGGAATGCTGTAGAGTTTTTCAAGACACATTCCAATTTAAATTAGCTATAGAACAATAATTTATTTGGAGTATATGTTAGACCCATGGCGATCTTCACTAAAAATCCTCATGAAATAAACTTCATTAAGAAAGTCACATTTGCATGTGATTATAGAAATTAGGGACCTATTTCTAAACATACAGATCTAGGAAATGAATAATGCATTTTAGACGTGTATTTATATGCTGATTTTATAATATTTGTACTGTGTCCATCTTTAGCCATGCATATTTTCACATGTATTTCCCCAATGTGTACTCTATCTGTAAAAGTATCAATAAAGTTAATTATAGAGTAGCGATAGACAGGGTACATAAAGGAAACAGGATAACTCACAATACAAACCACTAAGGAAGAAGGAACGCCTTTCGAAACGCATAGGGTTGCCGGGGGGACCAGTTTGGAGAGCGCAGTGAGCCACCGGAAGTGACGCAAGATGCCGGAGGGAACGGCAAAAGTTGCTGTCTATGAAGCGAGTTTGTGTGTGTTTGTAGCTGGTTTCCCTCTAAAACACTATGTAAGTGTGAACGTGTCCTTTATATAAAAGTTGAACTTTTTAATCAACAAAGGCTTCGGAGCTCATCTGTATTTGTTTGCAAGCTGAGAGAAAAATAAACCTTTACTTGCCTAGACGTAAGTGCATATCTCACCAGCCCACATATTTTAATAGAGTTGCAAGGACGTGCATCACTATTTTCTTTTCTCTGCTTTTTATTTTTGAGGTGCACTGATTTTCCTTAACAAATCTTTAACTCAAGAACTGGGAACAGTTCTTTCTTCAAGCAGCACCTTGTCACTAGTTTATTTAGTTTAGACATCACCATTTTGTAAGCGCTTCTTTATTGTGTTGTATTTAGGGATTCACTCCTTACTTTCAAATGTTCGGGCGAGAAGCACGGTTCCTGTAGATATATATGTCTGAGGGCATCTACGGGGTACCCAACAGCACTCACGTCTGATATGTACAGCGGCTCCAAGAAAGCCTGCAACGAGCCTACCAGCTAGAAGAAAAAGCTTCCACTCATCTGAATACCAAAAACAAAAGGCGCTACAATCATAAGGTCCGCCATCGGGAAATTTGTCCTGGTGATTCTTTTCTCCATAACGTTGGGATCCCCGGCAAACACAAATTGGCAGAGCATTGGCATGACGGGGTATTCAAGGTCGAATTACAGATGCCGGGCCTCCCTGTCTTCACATAAAAGATGTGAATGGCCGGGTAAAGGTCTGGCACCGCAATCATCTTCTACCTATCCCACAAGTGAGGCTTGACGAACCAGAAACAGAGGTTTCACCATTGGCCAGTGAGCCAGAAGAGACACTAACTGAAACAACTGAGGATCCTATGGAAGGACCCTCTAGTAACGCAGACCAAAGTCAAGGGGCACCTCCCAAAGGAACAGCGGGTAATGGTCTCAGGCAGCAGACTCCTACTCAGGTGGTTCCAATGAGCTCTCCTCTGGACCCCAGAAGTCCTTGTTTTATACCTGACAGAGACATTTCAGAGACTGTAGTACCCCCAAAGAGAAAGACTGAGCTTCAAGATTACGGTCACTACTCCCCAGAGGGAGTTGAAGAGCTTCGCTGAGGCCAGCGTGTAAGGTATCCTCCCAACTGGGTAGTCTATGATTAATTTGGGGCACCTCACTATGAGGCTAAGCAGTGGTCTCAAAGCAAAATTAAATCGGTCATTTTGATGTTCACGGAAATGTATAACTTGATGTAGAGTTATGACACTGTGCTAAGTTGTATATATTGAAATGCATTTTTATTATATCATTTGGTTGTGATTATGGGTTATATTATTTGGTGTGGTTGTTGCCTTATTATTCCTAACCTCATTTGCATGCAGTAAACTTTTATCTATACCAGTGTGTGTAGTTTTTGTATTGGGTCCTGTGACGGGGTAATCCAACATAGTGGAGGCGCTGTTACCAGACAGATCAGGTACACCCCATGCTCCCAGCAGCGGAGGTTCAGGCCTCCTGTGAGCCACTGGTAAAGCACCACAAACTCAGTAACCACCACATCTCCCATAGGGTGGAGGAAACTGTGCTACATGTATGAGGTGTTAATTATCAGCCATGGAGCTACTCATATGCTTCCTTAAGCAGATGTGTTTTAAGGTGAGTCGTAAAGGTGGATAGAGAGGGTGCTAGTTGGATATTGAGGGGAAGGGCATTCCAGAGGTTTGAGGCAGTCAGTGATAAGGGTTTAAGGTGGGATATGGCTTTAGATACAAAATGGGTAGAGAGAAGACATCCTTGTGCAGAACGCAAGTGTCAGGATGGTGTATAGAGAAAAATTAGGGTTGAGATGTAAGGAGGAGCAGAAGAATATATAGCTTTAAAAGTGAGGAGGAGAATTGAATGAGTGATGTGGGATTTGATTGGAAGCCAGGAAAGGGATTTCAGCAGGGGAGACGCTGAGACAGATTTCGGAAAGAGTAGAGTAATTCTGGCAGCAGCATTTAGAATAGGTTGTACTGTAGCTGAGACAGGTAAGAGGCAGGATAGCCAGAAAGCAGGAGGTTACAGTAGTCGAGACGGGAGAGAATGAGGGTCTGTGTCAGAGTTTTTGCAGTCGATCAACAGAGGAAATGGTGTATCTTGGTAATATTGCGTAGGAAAAAACAACAGTTTTTTGCTACCTTTTCAATGTGAGCAGAGAATGTGAGAGAGGAGTCGAGTTTGACCCTTAGGCAGCGAACTTGGGCTACTAGGTGAATGATGGTACTTCCAACAGTAATGTGGAAGGAGGAAATAGGGCCAGTGATTAGGTTACCAGAAATTATATTTACAAATGTCTGCTTCAAACAGTATGCAGCTAATGCAAACATATTATGTTTGTCATTGTAGTTGCAGAGAATCATGTTCAATAAAGCACATTTTCACAAATATCAGATAAGGATTTTTTTTTATATATTTTTTCCTTTTAATTAAGCACATGGAATTTTTCTTTGCCATGCTCTATTTTGGGCACCAATCCTAAGAAAAGACATTATGGAACTAGAGAGAGTGCAGAGAAGAGTCACCAAATTAATAAAGGGGATGGACAATCTAACTTATGAGAGGCTAGCTAAATTAGATTTATTTACATTAGAAAAGAGGCGTCTAAGAGGGGATATGATAACTATATACAAATATATTTGGGGATAATACAAGGAGCTTTCAAAAGAACTATTTATCCCACGGGCAGTACAAAGGACTCTGGGCCATCCCTTAAGGTTGGAGGAAAGGAGATTTTACCAGCAACAAAGGAAAGGGTTCTTTAAAGTAAGGGCAGTTAAAATGTGGAATTCATTACCCATGGAGACTGTGACAGCAGATACAATAGATTTGTTCAAAAAAAGGTTGGACGTCTTTTTAGATAGGAAAGGTATACAGGGATATACCAAACAAGTATACACGGGAAGGATGTTGATCCAGAGATTCATCCGATTGCCAATTCTTGGAGTCAGGAAGGAATTAATTTTTCCCCTTATGAGATATCATTGGATGATATGACTCTGGGGATTTTTTTTTGCCTTACTCTGGATCAATAAGTAAGTACTGCTGCGGCACAGTTTATTCGAGCATTTGCCCGTTCTGTGCCGCAGCAGTAGCCTGGCGCGCGCCCGAGTGTGACGGGCGCACGCCGAAGCAGCGGAAGAGCGCCCTCCGATCGGGGCGCTCTCCCTACCGCTGCCGGGTCCGCCGGGTCCCCCGGAACCCCCTGCCGCTCCCTCGGGGAGCCCCTGGACACGCGTGCAGCGGGCGCACGCTCCCGATGACGCGTGACCGCGCGTCTATGACGCGCGGCACGCCGAGGGGCGGCCACTAGCAAGCCGGGAGATTTCCCGGCTTGCGGTACCGACCACACTTCAATAAAGTGTGTCGGTAGTGTATAGATATAGGATAACGTATCTGTTATCTAAATTTAGCATAGGTTGAACTTGATGGACGTATGTCTTTTTCAACCTCATCTACTATGTAACTATGTAACTATATTCCTTGCTATGCATCAACATCTTCAAGGAAGGACTACAGTATATGGAAATGCAATACAATTTGTTCAGTAAATTAATTAATTTAATTTATAGAGTTCAACTAATAATTCTTCATCCCAAACCAATTTCAATTTTTATTATAAAATACAAATTGCATACTGGACAATGTAATTTGTCTGATACATTTTTCCTAAACATTGGCATTTTAATGTACTGTATATACTGTGTATTAGGATTATAGATGTGAAAATGTTATGCTGAAGTACTATTATTTTATATTTTAAATTCCATGCTTTGTAAAAAATACGCTAAGCATTAAAAGTCAATGTGCAAGGTCACGTGGCTGTGTACTGCTATTTAATGGTAAATTCTGGAGAGAAGTGGTGGAATTCTAGTCAAATTTCAAACAATGTGAACTTTCACAAGCATTTTGCAAAAACACGAGATTTAAGAGAAAAATGCTAAAACAATTCAGAAACAAGTTTAAAGACATTCATTTAACAGAGATGTTATTTACAACTATTCTATAAATTAAAATACAGTATCTTCACTAAAGCCGCAATTGCAATTTCTGTGAATTTATTATTGATTACACAAGCTGGAAGATTGAGATGCAATAGTTCTTGCAAACACATGCAACTGTGACAGGTTCAATTATTTTAATATTTCCTACTGAATAAATCCTGCAGATTATTCAAATATACATCGACCCTCACTTACAGTATGTGCTTAGATGCAAAGTTTGAACAACCCTCACAAAAAGGCTCAGCATGGGATGATAACGTCAAAGTGGTTAGAAGCCAATTTTCATTTGTGTCACCCTGATAAATGGGACCATCATTTGTCAAAGCACATTGAATAGGTGTGGATAAGCCTTATAATAAATGGATAGAAAAATAGAACTTATGTAACACCATAACCTTAAAAACATAACTTCAGTTACATAAGTGACTAGGGCACAGGTTACAATAAACAACATGTAGATATTGTTTACCCCCAAAATTAACTTGTTCAAGTAGGAAATCAGATTAATATTGGCAACATTGTGGATCCATAATGAGTATTGCTCAAATCAATGAAAAATGTGTTTGGACAAACACTTGAAATGGGTGTTGAAAGAGTGGCTCTATGTGAAACAATGATCCTGACTTTAAAGTAGGGTTCTGGGTTCAAATCCCAGCATTAGTTCCTTTTGACATCAGATAATGCACTTTATGACCCTATGTCTTAGGCACTAAAATTAGATTGTAATATATGGACTGCAAAATTCTATGCACATTGATTCACGCACCATTAGTGCTGTTTCAGAAAAAAATATGGTTATGAAATAAAGACAAATTATCAATAGATGCTCTACCTGACTCATCAAATCCTTACATATGTAGCCCCTCACACGGCCTTGTGCAAATGCTTGCGCATCAAGGTATCTTTACGTCCTCACTTCTTTTCCTTGTGGATTCGATCTCCGCCTCTCGTCTAAGCTCTTTCTTTCTTTCTTTATTGGTGTGATGTCACCTTCTTTGCCTTGTAGGTTCGGTCTCCGCCTCTCGTCCGTGCTTTTTCTCTCCTTTTTCTTATGTGTGGTGTCACCCTCGGAATAAATGCATATAAATAGGAACAAAATATGAACAAAACAAGAACAAAATGTACAAGGGAACAATATAACCAGAGGTTATACTCTTCAAAATTAAGATTTGTTAACAAACACTCACACGGGCATGTGTAGGTGCGCTCTAAGGGGTGGTATCTTTGGGCTCCCAGGGGTAGTCCCACTGCTCCAAATGGCAAAACTTGACTAAGTGGCAAGTAGTAGGGGGGATGAAAAAGATATATCAAAGTATTACTACTCACACGGCCAAGTGTGAGTGCACACTTGGAAAGGTATCTTTAGTTGTTTCTATCGTCCTAGGGTGGGGAATTTGTAGCAGCCTCTGGTGTTGATTTCTTACTCCCAGAATGATGAATAAAATTATAAGCCCAGAGTCAAGGCTAAAGTCTTTATTCAAAAAATTAAAACAATGATAAACAACAGACCCCCCGCTTACTCAACTAGTGAGCTGCGGTGTGGGATGGGATTAAAGGCCAGTCTCTAGGGGATGTTTAGCAGGGCTCGTGGTGCTGCAGTAGCTCGCTCCGCATCCGGATGGAGCTCTGTACTTCCCGTGTCCTGCTCCCGACGGTGGCCGCAACAGATCAAACTGGCTGGGGGATTTTGAGCAACGCGTTTCGCCCTATGGGCTTCCTCAGGCTCCGTAGTTAGAATGGGTATGGCACGCCGCTCCCCCTTTATATACTGCGGTCATCCAGACTACTGAGGAAAAAAGAGAGATCCAGCGCTCCACGGATTTCAAGATAATGAATTTATTGTGCCACACGACGTTTCGACCAACAGGTCTTTTTCAAGTGATAAGGCCTTATCACTTGAAAAAGACCTGTTGGTCGAAACGTCGTGTGGCACAATAAATTCAATATCTTGAAATCCGTGGAGCGCTGGATCTCTCTTTTTTCCTCAGTGTACTTTGGAATTTCCTGGCAGGTACTTCCTTGAACCAGCAGCACCGGTAAACTGTATGTATTTATTCATATATTGTGGTGTGCAGCCTTAAACCCTTTTACATTAGTCATCCAGACTACTACACCCCCCTCAATCTTCTAAGAACAGCTGGTCTAAGTGAATTATTAGACATGTAGTGTATGTAGTTTAGCCTGATTTGAATCATCCTTAGATCGATTTTCATGACGTCACAAACGCCCTAACTCAGTAAAAAAAAAACATGGTACTTTCTGTGGCTAAAGAAAAGTTATCTCTGATTAAAATATGGTTGTCTCTGCTTGATCTCGTTTTTATCTTAATATGATTAATACATTAACATTTCCAAAAACATTTGAATAGATAGTAGAAAGTATGTTTATCCCCTAAAAAGGTTTAAACCATTGTCATTTTTTAATTCAGCAAAAAAGTGGAATGTAATTAAGAGAATCTCAAAGTATAAATGAAAATCTTGTGCACAAGTCATCATAAACATCATTGATGGCCGCAAATAAAGTTTATATCCTATGCATATCAATATAATAAAATACCTTAAATGAATTAATATTTAAAAATTGCTGTAAATTTTTTTTACTTAAAAAAAATTAATATGTAGTCGTAGCTATGTAAACCCTTCACCTTAAAAATAGTGTATTTGATGATCCAAATCTGCAAGATGAATCAAAAACATAATTAGTACCCTATAATTAGGCATGACGTATATCGTGTAGAAATTAGACTAAGGAACGGGGGGAAAGGGGGGGGGGAGGGGGGGGAGGGGGGGGGAAAGGGGGGGGGGGAGGGGGGAGGGAGAGGGAGGGTGGGGGGGAGCTGGGAGGGGGGGGCTGGTGAGGGAGAAATGCACTGGAACATGCAGGGTGAACATCTAAAAATAATAGACTCCTAAGATAGTGGGAGGGATGATGTGAAATACTGTCTGCTCAATAAAATGCCCCTACTGTAAGTCTATGTCTATGTTAAGACCCTTTGGGGCTAGAGTCTGGAGTCTATATATCCAGAACGTCTCGCGTTGTGCAAGTTTATTGAACTGGTCTCCACCCCTCCAATGTACCTCAACTTTCTCTATGCCTTGAGGCACATTGGAGGGGTGGAGACCAGCTCAATAAACTTGCACAATGCGAGACGTTCTGGATATATAGACTCCAGACTCTAGCCCCAAAGGATCTTAACATAGACATAGACTTTTGCATTTTATTGAGCAGACAGTATTTCACATCATCCCTCCCACTATCTTAGGAGTCTATTATTTTTAGATGTGCACCCTGCATGTTCCAGTGCATTTCTCCCTCACCAGCCCCCCTCCCTCCCCCCCCTCCCCCCACCCTCCCTCCCCCCCTTCCCCCCCCCCTCCCTCCCCCCCCTCCCTCCCCCCCTCCCCCCCACCCTCCCTCCCCCTCCCCCCCCACCCTCCCTCCCCCTCCCCCCCCCCTTTCCCCCCGTTCCTTAGTCTAATTTCTACACGATATACCTCATGCCTAATTATAGGGTACTAATTATGTTTTTGATTCATCTTGCAGATTTGGATCATCAAACACACTATTTTTAAGGTGAAGGGTTTACATAGCTACGACTACATATTAATTTTTTTTAAGTAAAAAAAATTTACAGCAATTTTTAAATATTAATTCATTTAAGGTATTTTATTATATTGATATGCATAGGATATAAACTTTATTTGCTGCGATCAATGATGTTTATGATGACTTGTGCACAAGATTTTCATTTATACTTTGAGATTCTCTTAATTACATTCCACTTTTTTGCTGAATTAAAAAATGACAATGGTTTAAACCTTTTTAGGGGATAAACATACTTTCTACTATCTATTCAAATGTTTTTGGAAATGTTAATGTATTAATCATATTAAGATAAAAACGAGATCAAGCAGAGACAACCATATTTTAATCAGAAATAACTTTTCTTTAGCCACAGAAAGTACCATGTTTTTTTTTTACTGAGTTAGGGCGTTTGTGACGTCATGAAAATCGATCTAAGGACGATTCAAATCAGGCTAAACTACATACACTACATGTCTAATAATTCACTTAGACCAGCTGTTCTTAGAAGATTGAGGTGGGTGTAGTAGTCTGGATGACCGCAGTATATAAAGGAGGAGCGGCGTGCCATACCCATTCTAACTACGGAGCCTGAGGAAGCCCATAGGGCGAAACGCGTTGCTCAAAATCCCCCAGCCAGTTTGATCTGTTGCGGCCACCGTCGGGAGCAGGACACGGGAAGTACAGAGCTCCATCCGGACGCGGAGCGAGCTACTGCAGCACCACGAGACCTGCTAAACATCCCCTAGAGACTGGCCTTTAATCCCATCCCACACCGCAGCTCACTAGTTGAGTAAGCGGGGGGACTGTTGTTTATCATTGTTTTAATTTTTTGAATAAAGACTTTAGCCTTGACTCTCTGGGCTTATAATTTTATTCATCATTCTGGGAGTAAGAAATCAACACCAGAGGCTGCTACAAATTCCCCACCCTAGGACGATAGAAACAACTAAAGATACCTTTCCAAGTGTGCACTCACACTTGGCCGTGTGAGTAGTAATACTTTGATATATCTTTTCCATCCCCCCATCTACTTGCCACTTAGTCAAGTTTTGCCATTTGGAGCAGTGGGACTACCCCTGGGAGCCCAAAGATACCACCCCTTAGAGCGCACCTACACATGCCCGTGTGAGTGTTTGTTAACAAATCTTAATTTTGAAGATTATAACCTCTGGTTATATTGTTCCCTTGTACATTTTGTTCTTGTTTTGTTCATATTTTGTTCCTATTTATATGCATTTATTCCGAGGGTGACACCACACATAAGAAAAAGGAGAGAAAAAGCACGGACGAGAGGCGGAGACCGAACCTACAAGGCAAAGAAGGTGACATCACACCAATAAAGAAAGAAAGGAAGAGCTTAGACGAGAGGCGGAGATCGAATCCACAAGGAAAAGAAGTGAGGACGTAAAGATACCTTGATGCGCAAGCATTTGCACAAGGCCGTGTGAGTGTTTAAAACTATTTTAGATTTAAAACATCCACCTTAGCATTTCAGAGTCATACACACCTGAATCAGACTGTACCATACTCTATTATTCCACCAGTGCTCCCCCATCCCCTTCTCCTGTCTCCTTTATTTTGAAGGATCCTGGGTAGATCCTCCTTTGGGGTCGTTAGAGTCACAGGAGGAAAAGAAACAGAGGGAAACTTTGCCCACTACCAAGGTTGTTATTACACCCTTATCCAACTTTTAATTATCTACAGGTAGCGCCCGGGTATTTCTCTTCTATATGTAGCCCCTGTAAGAAATAGTGGGCTACCAATCCTTCTCCTACTGGAGTAATCCCTGGTAAGGGCAGGCGCCAGTAGTAATCATGGGTTTTCCCCCCACCAAGCCCTGCCTTGCTTGATAGAGGTAGGCCCCTGACTGTGGCAGGTCTGAGACAGAGGGCAGGTCCTGCTGACATCATAAGGGGCAGGGCTGTATCTATTTAGTGGGCTGCTCCTGTGTATGTCTGGATCAGTCTGTTGAAGTGTTCAGTCAGTGTGCAGTCAGTTGTTGAAGAGTCAGTAGCTGGAGTGTGGAGGTCGTGAGTCTGATGAGAGAGGAGAATGTGACAGATAGTCCAGTCTGTCCTGGGAGCTGATGAGCGGAGTATGTGAGCTGCACAGTTCAGAGAGAAAGAGCTGAGTACATTTGGAGGAGACAGGAGAGAAGAACTCAGAGCCCATCTGAGTAGAGCTGATACAGTTATAGTGGACCAATGCCCCTCACCCTGCTGAGGGGGTGATGGGGGAGATCTAGCCTTACCCAGAGGGCTTGCCCTCGGGTGGAGGTAGGGGTATTGAGGCCCCATTACAGCCATCCTGCAGGGGTACAAATCCTGGAGGAAGAGGAGAGGAGGTCAGATACCTATGTACTGCCGTGACTAATACTGCCCATCAACTGCTGCTGTGTGTTGCATCACTGAGAAAAGACAATAAAGACATTGCTGTTTTATATAAGACTGTGTGAAATTGGAATCTCTCGCCCTGAGACCAGGGCTTTCTCTGAGAAGATTCCAACCTATCCCCTAGGTTTCACCAGAGAATGGAGGCGCTGCACCACAACCACTAAAGAAATTAGGCATATACCCCAGAAGCCTGGCCTTGTCATCCCCCATACCACCGCGGGAGACTCAGGCCCTCCTGTTCCAAGCAGGTACGCACCACACTAATACATGTAGCCAGCCCTCAATACACCCTAGAGGTCCAATCTGCGACCGGGGGGGGGGGGGAAGAACATGGGCTACACATAAAAAAATATATTTTAGCTGTCTACAGGACCCACCACGTCCTATTATAAAAAGAGACCCTCTATTGTCTTGAAATATTTGCTTTTCTCCTATTCCTCTTCTGTACCCGTAATTTTCTGCATTTAAGATTATTTTATTAAGACCTTTAAAAAAACAAAAACATTTTTTATATTGGCAGAAGTATGTAAAAATAATACGTTAATAATGTTATATGATATCCATACTGTAGATACAAAAATAATTAAAAATTAAAATCAACAAACTGAATCAACTGTGAAAATGCATGTCAATGCTAACGAATCTATTGAAAAGCCATTATTTACATATGGATATGGTTGATATTTACAAAGCTTTAGAATCTCCATGTTTTCTACTATCTACAATAAAGGAAGCATGGAATTAATAACTGGTGAAAATCATAACCATTTAAATGAAAGCTAGGTAAATTTGCAGGTTTAGAATGCATGAACACATGAACAGGGGAGTGACCCAAATCCAGGAACTGGTAACACTCACTTTCCGGGTTGATTTGGACATTGTGATCATAATTACATAGAAAACTCAAACACTGTAGAAACAAAAACCAAACCTAATTTTTGGTTTCCGATCGGATCTATTCTTGTTATATTTACAGTTGTGTGAAAAGAAAGTGCACCCTCTTTGAATTCTATGGTTTTACATATCAGGACATAATAACAATGATCTGATCCTTAGCAGGTCTTAAAATTATGTAAATACAACCTAAGATGAACAACAATACATGACATATTACATCATTTCATGATTTATTTAACAAAAATAAAGCCAAAATGGAGAAGATATGTGTGAAAAACTAAGTACACCCTTACTGCTTCCATAGGAATTAAGAGACTAAGTATCAGACAGATGCTGCTAATCAAATGCCCTTGATTAATTGATCATCAACAGGTGTGACCACCTCTATAAAAGCTGAAGTTTTAGCAGTTTGCTGATCTGGAGCATTCAGGTGTGTGTTAACACAATGCCAAGGAGGAAAGACATCAGCAATGATCTTAGAGAAGCATGTTTTGCTGCCTATCAAGCTGGGAAGGGTTAAAGGCCATTTCCAAACAATTTAAAGTCCATTATTCTACAGTGAGAAAGATTATTCGAAAGTGGAAAACATTGAAGACAGTTGCCAGTCTTCCCAGGAGGGGACGTCAAAGCAAATTCACCCCAAGGTCAGACCGTGCAATGCTCAGAGAAATTGCAAAAAAAACAAGAGTTACATCTCAGACTCTAAAGGCCTCAGTTAGCATGTTAAATGTTAAAGTTTATGACAGTACAATTAGAAAAAGACTGAACAAGTATGGTTTGTTTGAAAGGGTTGCCAGGAGAAAGCCTATTCTCTCTAAAAGAACATGGCAGCACGGCTTAGATTTGCAAAGTTGCATCTGAACAAACCACAAGACTTCTGGAACAATGTCTTTTGGACAGACTAGACCAATGGGGAGATGTTTGGCCATAATGCACAGCGCCACGTTTGGCGAAAACAAAACACAGCATATCAGCACAAAACCCTTATACCAACTGTCAAGCATGGTGGTGGAGGGGTGATGATTTGGGCTTGTTTTGCAGCCACAGGACCTGGGAACCTTGCAGTCATTGAGTCGACCAGGAACTTTTCTTTATACCAAAGTAGTCTAGAGTCAAATGTGAGGCCATCTGTCCGACAGCTAAAGCTTGGCCAAAATTGGGTCATGCAACAGGACAATGATCCCAATCACACCAGCAAATCTATAACAGAATGGCTGAAAAAGAAAAGAATCAAGGTGTTGCAATGGCCCAGTCAAAGTCCAGACCTCAACCCAATTGAAATGCTGTGGATGGACCTTAAGAGAGCTGTGCATAAACAAATGCCCACAAACCTCAATGAACTGAAGCAACGTTGTAAAGAAGAGTGGGCCAACATTTCTCCACAACGATGTGAGAGACTGATAAAGTCATACAGAAAACGATTACTTCAAGTTATTGCTGCTAAAGATGGTTCTACAAGCTATTGAATCATAAGGTATACTTAGTTTTTCACACATGGCTTCTCCATTTTGGCTTTATTTTTGTTAAATAAATCATGACACGGTGTAATAAGTCATGTGTTGTTGTTCATCTGAGGTTGTATTTACCTAATTCTAAGACCTGCTAAAGAACAGATGATTGTTATTATGTCCTGATATATAAAACCATAGAATTTAAATAATAAATAATAAATAAATAAAAATAAATAATACAAAAATAATAATTTTATATATATATATATATATATATATATATATATATATATATATATATATATATATATATATATATATACTGTTCAAATGTTAACCTAGACGCAAACAGTAAAGGAAGAAAAAACAACATGGTGTAGTATATCAAGGATATATTATGAGACTGATACTTTATTGGTGTTGCACTCACTGATTTTCCAATTTAGTTTTAAGTGTGATATTTTATTAAAGTTAGGAATGCATGTAAATGCGTCAGTCGGTCCTTTTAGTGTCTGCAGCACTAGATTGAAAACCAGGAAATAGTGTAATACTGATAAAATATATTTATCCACAGTAATAGAGAGTAACTTGCAATCTTGAAGTTAAAACTGGCATTTGTTGGGAAATAGTCCAGCACAGCCAGAACTGCAAACCCAAGAGTCTGCTATTCCTCATCTCTGCAAAATGATGTCAGTTGAGAAGGCATTGGCTTGTGCTGCTGTGAGAGTCTAACAAACTGTGTATCCTTAGAGGTTTTCAACAATGTCCAGCGAGTTAACCCTCTGTGTTTCACTGGAATAGCTTCATCAGGGGTATTTGCAGTATATAAGCATGCACCTTTCCTTGCTTCCATTTTGCTTTATCGGAATTGTGGATGGGAGTGGGACTACACTGTTGTAGGCTGTGTACTTGAGTATATATATATATTCCCCCCCCCTCCTTACCACCCTCCCCTTTTTTTCCCCCACAGAAAATTTATATATATCTATATACATATTAAGTCTTTACACATATTTCTATTTATTTCATATTTTATTTTTTATATTTTTCATTTTTTTTATTATTCATTTTTTCCAATTCAATATTTGTATGTCCTCGTCATGGTCGCTTGTCCTCTCTCTTTCTCTTAGCCTATGGGCCCCTCTGATATTGTTCATTGATATATTGGGCTGTATTTATGATTTAATCTGGGGCCGCTTCTGTATTTTCTACATCATTCTCTTGTTAAACTGTCTAATAGTATATATATATGTATACATATATATATTTTATTTTTTATTTTTTGGGCTAGTATATATTTTATATTTGTGATTAACTATCACTCTATATGTATATATGTATATATAGCTTACTAGAATCAAATAGTTAGGTATTTTTTTAATTTTTATATTTTATTTTCACTTCTATTTTTGTTATATGATTTATCATTTATAATATCTATATTCTCTGGTTGTATTTGCAGTGTCTAATATGTTTATATTTAACTATATTTGTATTCATTTATTCATCTTTTTAATTTTTGTGTGTAAATGTTTTTATTAATATATGTATTTGTGTTGATATGTTTATATATATATATATATATATATATATATATATATATATATATATGTGTGTAAACGGCTATGCAATTGAGGTGTTTCCTCCACTATAATATCCTTCTCATTATTGTTATTATTATAAATGACCTAGGTGTCATTTGTATGTTTATTGATGGCTGGAATTTTTTATATCATTTATATCAGTAATTTTATCATTTTGGTTCTATTTTTAGTCATTTTTATGGTTTTATTTTTGTAGTTTATCCTTCCTATTACGTGCTCTCCATTACTTTTAACTGTGTACCTGTGCCAGTGATTACATAATCCACCTAATATGGGACCTTCAGTCTCAGCTAGAATTTAACAGGTTAATATATCCCGCGTCAATTACGGGTTGCCAGGCAACCAACTGGCTATAAGTATACTGAATCTCTGTCCATTCACTATCAGCCCTTTGAGAAAGTCGCCCTCTGGTGACGAAACGCATCAGGGAATCCGATTGCGTCATTACGTCATCACGACGCTGCGCACGCGCACGAGGCCGCACTGAGAGCGGGACCAATACTGCGGCCATTCAAGTTTGAGAGGCGATCTCTGGGACCTTCATACAGTAGACTGATTTCCAGTCGGCGAACTACACCTCTGGCCTCCTGTGAGCAGTACCATCTTCACGCAGCCCTGAGGGAGATTTCATTTGCACACGTTTACAGTGCAGAGACCGGATGGTGGTGATTTATTCACAAATTGCTTTATTGAATTTTACTCTTGTGAGTGCATTTCTTCCCCCCCCCCTTACCCTCCCTTTTAACATTAAATCTACCATTTTACGCTATGGGGCGTGCGCTTTCTCTTCTTTTTCTTTTCTTTTATATATATATGTATATACAGCTCAACCCCATTATAGCGCGATTCGCTATTACACACACTCACAGCACCAGCACACACTGCACACATGCACACACTCACAGCACACTGCACACACTCACTGCATACTGCATACACTCACTGCACACACAGCAACAGCACACACTCACAGCACACAGCATACACTCACTTCACACAGCATACACTCACTGTACACAGCACATTGCATGCACACACAGCATACACTCACTGCACACAGCATGCACTCAATGCACACTGCACACACTCACTACACACTGCACACACTCACTGCACACAGCACACACTCACAGCACACAGCATGCACTCACTGCACACTCTCACTGCACACATCACACTGCATACACTCACAACACCAGCACACACTCACAGCACACAGCATACACTCACTGTACACTGCATACACTCACTGCATGCTCTCACTGCACACACAGCACCCACACCACACCACACACACACACAGCACCCCCCTCCTACCTTTGGTGTCACAGCCCACCTTTGGGTGCATTGTGGGGCTGCTGGGTGGGGGAGGGAGGAACAGCGCGAGGCTGGGGAATCTGCGTGAGGCTGGGGTGGGGGGGGTGCGTGGATTAGCGCGAAGTTGTGGGGGGGCGGTGCGGCGATCGGCACTTGGCTGGGAGGGGGCTTTTGGTGCGGGGATCGGCGTAAGGCTGGGGGGGGCGGTGCAAGGCTGGGGCCGGTGCGGGGATCAGTGGGGGAGGGGAAATTGGTGCGTGGTTGGCTGCTGAGGGGAGTGCTGGGGAACTATTGTGGCTGCTAGGGGCCATGTAGGGCTGCCGGAGCCTCACTCCTCCTCCCTCCTCCCCCCGATTGGGCACGCGGCGACTCCAGTTAGAGCGCGGTCGGATTGGGTGGCCCCCGAGTACCACGCTATAACGGAGTTGAGCTGTATGTATGTCTTTATATAGAACCATTAATGTACATAGCGATTCACAGCAATAATACATGTGAGAATCAAATAAATCGGGTGCGCAATCTTTTCCCTCTGTGCTCTCACTGCCGGCTCTCCCCCACTCCTTAGCTTGGCTCTGGCGCACTGACGTCACAACATCAAGTTGCCATGGCGGTGCATCGCCTTAAGCCGTCTGAGCCAAGGTAAGTGAAGTTACAGAGGCCTTTGACGCTCCCCTGGCATTTAAGTTAAATGCCTTCGGGAGGCGTGTGGCATCTCTGTAACCACTGCGTCCCCCCAAGTTTGCGCACCCATGATATAAATAAATAATACATAATGGTTCAATATGATATCTGAGTCCAGATGTACACAGTCCCTTATTATTAGGGTAGTTGCTCTAATACCAATGGTGCTGTCAGTCATTGGTACAAGTGAATTCAAAATTAGCCACTATTTGATGCTTTAAATAATAAAATGAATAAAGGTACTGTAGTGCCCACGGTTATTCTAACACAAACCAGTGGCAATCGCCAAAAAGACCCAGGTACACCCAGGTACCTGCTGGATACATACCTTAAACTTGCCTTAAACTAGACCCAGCATTTCTCCATTGATTAATGGCCCATCAGATTAACAGTGGGGGTCCCTGGCAGTCCCATTCAAACTGAATGGAACTGCCAGGACCCCTGCTGTGTTAATCCTATGGGTCATTAGTCAATGCAGAAATGCCTTAAACTAGCCAGGTTACACCCAGAACATACCCAGAATATAACCGGGCTAGTTTAAGGCAAGCTTTAGAATACTCGTGGTCTCGTCTGTATGTCAGTGCCTGTCATTATTGTCTGATCTATGATTTAATTAGAACTTGGAAAATTAGTTAATAACCATACCAGGTAGGTGTTAGAGGAGTTAGAATGTGCATCATGAGAAATGTGACTAATAGTATCCTGAAATTTGATAAGTACAGACCAGGACTAATTGGGCTAAACACAAAACCTTCATTGAGCCCTATAGGTGACAATGCTTGCAGCGTATAAATCCACTGTGCCTCTTTCTGAAGTATAATGGAATCCAAATCACCTCGCCTTGGACCGGTGGAAAATTGGTCAATGCCTATGAATTCAATGGCCTCTTGGTCACCAATATGGCGATACGCTTTCTGACCAGCAGACTTAGGGAGGATTTGTTCCTATAAAATTCACCTAGTTTGACATAGGTTTTGGATGTCAGGGTATCAATGTGCATCACAAATGTTAAGTGGGATTCAAACCATATGCCCAAGTATTTAAAACTAGTAACAGGAGTTAAGGTGGTTTTAGCTTTGGTTCTGATCTGGAGCTCAGTCATTGGTAGTTTTAAAAATATAGCCTTTGTCCCAAATACCACTGTTACAGTCTTGTCAGTGTTTAAAACAGTTTGTTTTGGGAAATCCAATTTTAAAGTCTCAAAAGTCAGATTGGAGTATGTGTTCAAGGTCAAAGAGGCTAGGGCTGTGTGCATATATGATTGTGTCATCTGCATACATGTGCATTGAAGCTCCCTTACAAGCTGAAGGAAGATCACTGATGAACACTGAGAAGAGAAGGGGGCCGAGAACAGAGCCTTGCGGGACACCACAGGTGATATCCAAGGAGTCAGAGTTAGAGCTTGAGATAGACACATGTTGGGATCTACTTGATAGGTAGGAATGAAACCAGTTTAAAGCATGCTTCCCTATTCCAGAGCACTGGAGTTTGTTAAGCAAAATAACATGATCAACAGAATCAAAAGCCTTTGCAAAATCTAGGAATACTGCACCAGTGAGTTGTCCCAGTTCCATTCCACACTGAATTTCATTTCAAAATTTTAGCAGGGTAGTTACCAGGGAGTGTTTGGGGCGAAACCCAGATTGGAATTAGCTAGGGAAATTTGTCTTGTTATAGTAATCGCTTAGTTGGGAGTTAACACATTTTTCCATGACTTTGGATAGTATTGGGAGAAGAGAGATTAGCCTGTAGTTTGAGACAGTGTTTTTATCTCCACTTTTGAAGATTGGGACAATTCTGGCAGTTTTTCAGGTTTTAGGGATATGGCCTACAGACAGAATAGAGTTGACTATGGAAGCAATTGGTTTAGCAATGGCTGGGGAACCAAGTCTTAGGAACTTAGATTGCAGTAAATCAGGTCCACACTGGCTGCATAGTTTTAATTTGAAGAGCGCTTGTGTAATCTCCTCTTCAGATTCTGGGACAAATTGAAAACTGTGAGCAGTGTTGGGAGAGGGTGGGGCTATAGGGGTACTCTGAAAATTAGGTTCATGTTTGTAGTTTGGGTTGCGTTTCGCTAATAAGTTTGTAGCGCACCCCACAAAGTAATCGTTGAATGCATTTGCAATGTCACTGGGATTTGTCAGCATAATATCCTCCTTAGTGATATTTCTTGGTTGTTAATGGCTAGAAGGCTGGAATATATTGTTGATAACCATCCAGAAATTAGCTGGGTTTGATGTATTCTGGTGAAGATTGTCAGCGTAATATTGTGCTTTTGAATTTCTTGTTTGCCTTGTGCACATATTCCGCAGGCATTGGTAGCTTTGTAGCTTTCCTAAAAAGCATCCCTGAAATGGTAGAGATCTATAAGGTCAGTTGTAACCCACGGAAGGTGGGCCCCCTGTACTCGTATTCTGTGTAGTGGTGCATGGGTATCACAGAGTTTTAAGAACTCGGATTGGAAATAGTAGAGCACAGAATCAGGATCGGGAATTAAGTCGATTCTGTACCAAGGGCAGTTGGTAAGGTCTGCTAGAAACTGTTGTCGGTTAAATTTTCTAAACGTTATAGTGAGGAGAACTTTAGGGCTTGATTTGGGTGGTTTAATTTTCCATACACAGTACACTATTGCATGTTGACTTAAAATGTCAATAAGGATGCCAGAGGATTGGATTCTGCTGGGATTTGAGGAGAGAATCCAGTCTAGCAAGGAATTGTTGTAAGATTTCAGGTTTGTCCGTGTGGATTGGGAAATGAGTTGTGTTAGGTCAAGTGACTTGAGTTGTATCTGGATTTTATGGTTTTTTGGGTCGAGTCAATTGTAGTTGAAATTCCCAAGAACAAGCAGCTCACTCTTCTCATTCAGAGAGGAAATGGAGGCAAGAAACTGGGTGATATCAATCAGGGATTGTAGAGGGGCTTTAGGGGAGCTTAATTATATGCATCAGTTTACTATGATTCTGAGTCTAAGCATTATTGTACTGTAGATTGAGCTCAATAATCCTATCCTGGGGTTATTTAGGTATACTTTGAAGATTATACTGTGGTGTTTAGTTCAGGGAGTTGTTCTATAACTTTATCAACCTCTGAGGTACCTTATCATGACCATGATTATACTCATGGCACACTATTTAGCTGCAGGGTTCTTTATTTAGAGAACATAACTTCTAATTTATAACACAGTTTATCGTATAGTTGCGGTCGCCTTTATTTTGAACACAGGAGTTCTAGCAGTGTTCTTATTAATTACGCAGCTGTTCCGGATATCCATTGGACACAGGGTATCCATGTCTGCATAGATCTATCATCAAAGATCCCTGCTCACACGTCTGTTTGCGGTTTTTATACGCATGAACTCATTTATGTGTAGGCAATCATCTGCTAATAAGATCATTGCCCACTCGTTTGGTAATATTGGTTCACCTGTACCGTAGTATGTTTACAGTTATCTGACACCACAGATTATTACCAACACATTGGATAACGTGCAAACCACTGTGTACTGCATACTGCTGCGACACATCTTATTCTTACATTTGCCCCTAATTGACCGGGGTTTTACTCCGGCTGGTGCTGAAACTAGACTGCGCGCCAGCCGCATCTCCTCCGTGCACCCCCTCCACTCGCGCGCATTTTTCTGCCCCTTCCCGACCCCCTGGCTGCTCCTGCTGTGCTCCTTCTGCTTCCCCGTACCCCCGCTTACCTTCAGGGGATGGTCAGGGAAGCCGGGGAAGCCGGGCGCGCCACGTGGCAGTTATGTCACAGAGACGAGCGGACATGCCGCGTCACCACGTGGCCCGCACGCATACTGCCGTGTGGGCAATGTTAGAATAGGATGTGTCGCCACTGTATATACGTTTACCTATTTATTAGGTTTCTTTAATTGTGCAACAATTAGTCACTCTGATCAGCTGCTGGCATTTTAATCATGGTTTTTAGTCACATTTCCCTTCTCTACCCCTTTCCCTTGGTGGCTGATCTTCATACAGATAACACCAAGGACAGTGTTTATTATGAAAACACGGTATCAAGCATTGTCCAATATCCAGTGTTATAACACTCCAACTGGATTAACAATGCGCTATGTAATTGTTTATTTTAAAGCCCTGTATTTTATCATTTGTTCATATTAAAATATATTTTATTATACAGTAATCATTCGATTAGGTGAGAGAGTGCTACAAAATTAGAGTCCTTTTCCTCTATAGTTGCTACGTCATTTTCGCCCCAACTAGGACCATCACCTTTACTACATCATTATTAAGCTGAAGCGGGGGGTTCCTCTCTAGTTTATCTTATTATTATTATGTATTATCTTCTATTTCTGTGTTTGACGCTGAATAAAGGATGGGATGATAATTGTTGCACATGAAAAAGAACAGAAGAAAATGGTGTTCGTGAATCATGTGTCTATAGATATAGGAAATATTTAAGAAGTGATCTTCTGCCATAAGAAACCTTACAGAGCTGGTGGATACCTTACGGCCCTTTCAAATCAATAAAGGTATTTTATGGCAGAAGACTGCTTAGTAAAATTCGGCCATAGTCATCACAAGTGAAAAATAATAATAATAATAATAAAATGTTCTTGTATAGCGCTGCTAGTTGTATGCGCTTTACAGAGAAATTTTGCAGGCACAAGTCCCTGCCCCATGGAGCTTACAATCTATGTTTTTGGTGCCTGAGGCACAGGGAGATAAAGTGTCTTGCCCAAGGAGCCGACATTGGGAATTGAACCAGGCTTCCCTGCTTCAAACTCTCAGTGCTAATTAGTGTTTTTATTCACTGAGCCACTCCCTCTCCCAGAATGAGTAAACATACTATAAACACTATAAAAAAAAGCAATTTGGTTACTCATGAAAACATTAAAGGTTTGCAAGAAAAATTATTTAAAAAAAAATATGTATTCATTTATATACTTATATGTGTAGCTTGGTAAGAAATTGGGCTATATGTCTTTTTTCCTTCTGGTATAAGCCCTGGTAAGGGCAGGCTGCCAGAAGTTATCATGTGTTTCCCTCACTTCAAGCACTGCCCTGAGTGGTGGAGGTAGGTCAGCAGACCCTGTGTCTAAGGCAATAGACACAGGGGAGGGGCCTGCTGAAATCATAAAGAGCAGGGCGCTGCCTATTTAGTTGGTCATTCTGTTAGTTAGTCTAGTGAGTCTGAGGTTAAGAGTCTGCTGAGCCTGTCACCTGGCTGGGCCAGGGTGACAGAGAGAGCCATATATCAATTGGCAGTTGGAGGAGGAGAGCCATCAGCCTCTGAGTAGAGCTGATTCCACTTTAGTTAGGGAGGTGGACCAATTCCTCTCACCCTGTTTAGGGGGTGAGGGAAGAGCTAGCCCCACCCTGGGTGCCCTTGACCTGGGGTTGTGGCAGGGATACAGAGACCATCTTGAGGGAGAACAGTTTGGAGGAAGAAAGACAACCTGTACCTGATTGACAGTTGTGTTGCTGTTGTTGCTGCTATTCTGCTGCTGTGAAAATAAAGAGCTGCTGCTGCTTTTAAGAAAAGACTGTGTGAGACTGGAATCTCTCGTTCCCGAGTGGGGAACTCTCTGGAAGGATTCCACCCCGCGTTCCTGGGGCTTACCAGAGATGGAGGCGCTGCACCATTAAATGAGACGGAGGCATTCACCCCAGAAACCTGATCCTGTCCTCCCCCATACCATCGTGGGAGACTCAGGCCCTCCTGTTGCCAGCAGGTATGCACCACCCTAAGATACGTAGCCAGACCCTATCACAGATGAGGGGGGCCGATCTGCGATTGGCCCCGGGAAGGGGGGCTAGAGTTGGAAGCACTGCTGAGATAAACAGGACAGGTTTTCAGCAAAGCAGAGCTGGAAGCGTTAGTTACACCTTCCAAGCAAGTGCTACAGAGAGTAGGGCATGTTTGCATACTAGGGGAAGTCAGGAGAGAAAGTCCTCTTACACAGTACGCCCTGGGTGCCCTAAGAGGGTGTGGTAAATGTGGGTGACATGGCTATAGCTGTCCTAGTCCCTTGAGGCAGATAGTGTGAGACAACTGGGGGGGTTAGCCTGTTAACTTGTCCAGGGACCATGGCCCAGGGTCCTCGCTATGAGTGGCCAAAAGTAGGAGACGCCCAGTACTTAGGAGATGCCTAGTTCCCTAGCCAGTACCCATGAACACACCACAGAGTGCTTGTGGAAAACCGTCAGCGAGTGCGGTGTACTAAGAAGGAGTTCTGCCTAGCCTTGGGTATGCCATACGTTTTATTCGTGGGTTAGAGCACCAGAGAGCATTAGAGAGCACAGTCAGTGTCTAGCAACGTGTTGCACAGTAGACACTGAGAGAAGCGCTATTGTGGGCTTAGAGGGCTCATTAAAGATGGCGGACAGAGATACATGTGCTCTGCGGGGCTTAGAGGAGGTTAAAATGGCGACAGCAGCGTCATTCACTACAACGCGGGTTGCAGCCGATCCAAAATGGCGATTCCTGCCGAGTCTGGAGCGCGCACATGTGGCGTGCAAAAAGACTGTGCAAAATATGTAGCGAGAGATGTGCAGGGGTTTGGCTCCAAACCCAGATCCCCAGGAGAGAGAGCGGAGCGGCGCAAAAGCCGAAAGCACGCCCACCTGTGCAGTGACTGGCCGACAAACGAAGCCACGTCACGCAGAGCGAGAGAGTGCCCCTCCTCTTGTTTCCACCAGAGGGAAGGGGCACACCAAGAGCCAATCAGAGCTGTCCTCTCCAGCAGAAGGAGGGACAGGAAGTGAGAGCGAGGAACTTCACTTCTGCCTGACCATTGAAGAAGAAGGAGCTAAGAGCGAGCTGAACTACTCAACCCCCGCGCAAAAAGATGGCTGATCTGAGTTTGACCACCAATCAGTTTCCAGGAGGCTTCCTGGTTGTGGAGGTTGATGGGCAAGAATATCTCCGGTGCCTGTGTGTACACTGCAAGACACCCGGAGCGGCCCCGAGCTCAACCGCACGATGCCCCCAGTGTGGCAGGTTCTACTTATGGCCCGTCGAGCCATGGCCTATGCTTAAGACCCCGCGAGGTGCCTCTGCAGGAACCCTGATCGAGGTGGCGGAGGCCGAGGAGAAGGCTCTCCTGGTCCCCTATATCACCCCTGAGGCAGGGACAGAGTCCCAGCCAACCAGAGATGTTCCGGCGGCGGAGAGCGCGACCACAGTGGAGGTACCGGAGCGGGCCTGTTTCATACCACTACCCACTGGCGGTGTGGCAAGAGCTCAAGGTGACTCCCAAGCGGAGGAACCGTTGCGGTCCTTGTCAGCGGAAGGAGATGGCCTATCATCGGTGGCGATGCGCCTGCCGGCGAACCACCCCAGCTGTAATAAAGATGCTGTTCCACTTACCTTTGCAAAGGAGCAGACGAGTCCGGAGACCCCCCGACAGCGAGCACTGATGCGGCCTGAGCCGCGTAGCAGTCCCACTGTCGTGGCGACTCCCAGTGCGGTGGAGATGGGATCCGAGATGGCTACGGAGGAATCGACAAGCATCAGCCAGCAGCGGAGCGGTAAGGAGACACCACCCCCCCCTTACTCTCACCAGGCGAAGACGGAATCGGAGTAGAGAAAAAGGCTTGCGGCCAACCTGCCCATCCGCAATCCAGATGGTCCACCACCGCCCCTTCCAGTCCTCTACGCACTTCCGATGCGAGACCACGGAGCGGATGGAAATTCCGCGGGCACCAGCGGTGACGTCACTTTTGGATCCGACTGGCGCAGAGGCCCGGAAGCTTTGTTCTCTTCAATGAGGAGAGCGGGAATGGAGGCAGAATTTGAAGAATTCAAGGCCCAGATAGCCAAGCGAGGAGCACGAAGTGTGGCAGAAAGGGCAAGTAGGAAGATACCTACCGGTCGTGGCATTGCCCGACTCAGAGACACTTTGCAGGAAATTGCTGATCCCATGGTCACC
This sequence comes from Ascaphus truei, assembly GCF_040206685.1. Lineage (NCBI taxonomy): Eukaryota > Metazoa > Chordata > Amphibia > Anura > Ascaphidae > Ascaphus > Ascaphus truei. The sequence goes on along the minus strand of NC_134483.1, from coordinate 140,433,125 downwards.
ACCCTTAGCGCCATTGCCCCGGCCACTGCACCTGCCCCATCACGTGTCATGCCACCGGGTCCTAGTGGGGTTAAGCGGGGATAGACGACCAACTATTCCACAAATTGGAGGGATTGGGAACTCAGTGATGGAGGGTCTGATGGGGAGATACCGGTACTCAATGTTATTGATTCGTCATCTGGGTGGGACAGTCTGATGTGTACGCACTGATTAACTTGTGTTTGTAATCCACAGATTGTTCGCCTGCAGGATGGTACAGTAAATTAAGGTCCAAGTGGGGACCATTGGATTCCACCTGAGGGAGAGTGTAGCCCTGGTAAGAAATTGGGCTATATGTCTTTCCTCCTTCTGGTATAAGCCCTGGTAAGGGCAGGCTGCCAGAAGTTATCATGTGTTTCCCCCACTTCAAGCACTGCCCTGAGTTGTGGAGGTAGGTCACCTGACCCTGTGTCTAAGGCAAGAGACACAGGGGAGGGGCCTACTGAAATCATAGAGCGCAGGGCAATGCCTATTTAGTTGGCCATTCTGTTAGTTAGTCTAGTGAATCTGAGGTTAAGAGTCTGCTGAGCCTGTCACCTGGCTGAGCCAGGGTGACGGAGAGAGCCATATATCAATTGGCAGTTGGAGGAGGAGAGCCATCAGCCTCTGAGTAGAGCTGATTCCACTTTAGTTAGGGAGGTGGACCAATTCCTCTCACCCTGTTTAGGGGGTGAGGGAAGAGCTAGCCCCACCCTGGGTGCCCTTGACCTGGGGTTGTGGCAGGGATACAGAGACCATCTTGAGGGAGAACAGTTTGGAGGAAGAAAGACAACCTGTACCTGATTGACAGTTGTGTTGCTGTTGTTGCTGCTATTCTGCTGCTGTGAAAATAAAGAGCTGCTGCTGCTTTTAAGAAAAGACTGTGTGAGACTGGAATCTCTCGTTCCCGAGTGGGGAACTCTCTGGAAGGATTCCACCCCGCGTTCCTGGGGCTTACCAGAGATGGAGGCGCTGCACCATTAAATGAGACGGAGGCATTCACCCCAGAAACCTGATCCTGTCCTCCCCCATACCATCGTGGGAGACTCAGGCCCTCCTGTTGCCAGCAGGTATGCACCACCCTAAGATACGTAGCCAGACCCTATCACAGATGAGGGGGGCCGATCTGCGATTGGCCCCGGGAAGGGGGGCTAGAGTTGGAAGCACTGCTGAGATAAACAGGACAGGTTTTCAGCAAAGCAGAGCTGGAAGCGTTAGTTACACCTTCCAAGCAAGTGCTACAGAGAGTAGGGCATGTTTGCATACTAGGGGAAGTCAGGAGAGAAAGTCCTCTTACACAGTACGCCCTGGGTGCCCTAAGAGGGTGTGGTAAATGTGGGTGACATGGCTATAGCTGTCCTAGTCCCTTGAGGCAGATAGTGTGAGACAACTGGGGGGGTTAGCCTGTTAACTTGTCCAGGGACCATGGCCCAGGGTCCTCGCTATGAGTGGCCAAAAGTAGGAGACGCCCAGTACTTAGGAGATGCCTAGTTCCCTAGCCAGTACCCATGAACACACCACAGAGTGCTTGTGGAAAACCGTCAGCGAGTGCGGTGTACTAAGAAGGAGTTCTGCCTAGCCTTGGGTATGCCATACGTTTTATTCGTGGGTTAGAGCACCAGAGAGCATTAGAGAGCACAGTCAGTGTCTAGCAACGTGTTGCACAGTAGACACTGAGAGAAGCGCTATTGTGGGCTTAGAGGGCTCATTAAAGATGGCGGACAGAGATACATGTGCTCTGCGGGGCTTAGAGGAGGTTAAAATGGCGACAGCAGCGTCATTCACTACAACGCGGGTTGCAGTCGATCCAAAATGGCGATTCCTGCCGAGTCTGGAGCGCGCACATGTGGCGTGCAAAAAGACTGTGCAAAATATGTAGCGAGAGATGTGCAGGGGTTTGGCTCCAAACCCAGATCCCCAGGAGAGAGAGCGGAGCGGCGCAAAAGCCGAAAGCACGCCCACCTGTGCAGTGACTGGCCGACAAACGAAGCCACGTCACGCAGAGCGAGAGAGTGCCCCTCCTCTTGTTTCCACCAGAGGGAAGGGGCACACCAAGAGCCAATCAGAGCTGTCCTCTCCAGCAGAAGGAGGGACAGGAAGTGAGAGCGAGGAACTTCACTTCTGCCTGACCATTGAAGAAGAAGGAGCTAAGAGCGAGCTGAACTACTCAACCCCCGCGCAAAAAGATGGCTGATCTGAGTTTGACCACCAATCAGTTTCCAGGAGGCTTCCTGGTTGTGGAGGTTGATGGGCAAGAATATCTCCGGTGCCTGTGTGTACACTGCAAGACACCCGGAGCGGCCCCGAGCTCAACCGCACGATGCCCCCAGTGTGGCAGGTTCTACTTATGGCCCGTCGAGCCATGGCCTATGCTTAAGACCCCGCGAGGTGCCTCTGCAGGAACCCTGATCGAGGTGGCGGAGGCAGAGGAGAAGGCTCTCCTGGTCCCCTATATCACCCCTGAGGCAGGGACAGAGTCCCAGCCAACCAGAGATGTTCCGGCGGCGGAGAGCGCGACCACAGTGGAGGTACCGGAGCGGGCCTGTTTCATACCACTACCCACTGGCGGTGTGGCAAGAGCTCAAGGTGACTCCCAAGCGGAGGAACCGTTGCGGTCCTTGTCAGCGGAAGGAGATGGCCTATCATCGGTGGCGATGCGCCTGCCGGCGAACCACCCCAGCTGTAATAAAGATGCTGTTCCACTTACCTTTGCAAAGGAGCAGACGAGTCCGGAGACCCCCCGACAGCGAGCACTGATGCGGCCTGAGCCGCGTAGCAGTCCCACTGTCGTGGCGACTCCCAGTGCGGTGGAGATGGGATCCGAGATGGCTACGGAGGAATCGACAAGCATCAGCCAGCAGCGGAGCGGTAAGGAGACACCACCCCCCCCCTTACTCTCACCAGGCGAAGACGGAATCGGAGTAGAGAAAAAGGCTTGCGGCCAACCTGCCCATCCGCAATCCAGATGGTCCACCACCGCCCCTTCCAGTCCTCTACGCACTTCCGATGCGAGACCACGGAGCGGATGGAAATTCCGCGGGCACCAGCGGTGACGTCACTTTTGGATCCGACTGGCGCAGAGGCCCGGAAGCTTTGTTCTCTTCAATGAGGAGAGCGGGAATGGAGGCAGAATTTGAAGAATTCAAGGCCCAGATAGCCAAGCGAGGAGCACGAAGTGTGGCAGAAAGGGCAAGTAGGAAGATACCTACCGGTCGTGGCATTGCCCGACTCAGAGACACTTTGCAGGAAATTGCTGATCCCATGGTCACCACCCTTAGCGCCATTGCCCCGGCCACTGCACCTGCCCCATCACGTGTCATGCCACCGGGTCCTAGTGGGGTTAAGCGGGGATAGACGACCAACTATTCCACAAATTGGAGGGATTGGGAACTCAGTGATGGAGGGTCTGATGGGGAGATACCGGTACTCAATGTTATTGATTCGTCATCTGGGTGGGACAGTCTGATGTGTACGCACTGATTAACTTGTGTTTGTAATCCACAGATTGTTCGCCTGCAGGATGGTACAGTAAATTAAGGTCCAAGTGGGGACCATTGGATTCCACCTGAGGGAGAGTGTAGCCCTGGTAAGAAATTGGGCTATATGTCTTTCCTCCTTCTGGTATAAGCCCTGGTAAGGGCAGGCTGCCAGAAGTTATCATGTGTTTCCCCCACTTCAAGCACTGCCCTGAGTTGTGGAGGTAGGTCACCTGACCCTGTGTCTAAGGCAAGAGACACAGGGGAGGGGCCTACTGAAATCATAGAGCGCAGGGCAATGCCTATTTAGTTGGCCATTCTGTTAGTTAGTCTAGTGAATCTGAGGTTAAGAGTCTGCTGAGCCTGTCACCTGGCTGAGCCAGGGTGACGGAGAGAGCCATATATCAATTGGCAGTTGGAGGAGGAGAGCCATCAGCCTCTGAGTAGAGCTGATGCCACTTTAGTTAGGGAGGTGGACCAATTCCTCTCACCCTGTTTAGGGGGCGAGGGAAGAGCTAGCCCCACCCTGGGTGCCCTTGACCTGGTGTGGTGGCAGGGACAATGAGACCATCATGAGGGAGAACAGTTTGGAGGAAGAATGACAATCTGTACCTGATTGACAGTTGTGTTGCTGTTGTTGCTGCTATTCTGCTGCTGTGACAATAAAGAGCTGCTGCTGCTTTTAAGAAAAGACTGTGTGAGACTGGAATCTCTCGTCCCCGAGTGGGGGACTCTCTGGAAGGATTCCACCCTGTGTTCCTGGGGCTTACCAGAGATGGAGGCGCTGCACCATTAAATGAGACGGAGGCATTCACCCCAGAAACCTGATCCTGTCCTCCCCATACCATCGCGGGAGATTCAGGCCCTCCTGTTGCCAGCAGGTATGCACCACCCTAAGACACGTAGCCAGACCCTAGCACAGATGAGGGGGGCCAATTTGCGATTGGCCCCGGGAAGGGGGGCTACATATGAATGACTATTTTAGTCTCTTAAGAGAAATGTGGAGGGGAGGGCAGTGATTTTTATTGGGAAAATGGGAAAGCGTTCAGGAAAGACAATAATAAACAAGAAGTGATCTGCTATGATTATAAAAACACTGGCTGTGGTATAATGACAGCTTTGTGATTAAGAAAACATTATGGTAATTTGTTAACATGCTAGCCAGAGCCACCAAAAGAAATCTTGTGGGCCAGGACAAATTAATAGAGAAGGGCCCCCCTAAATGGGAATCCCTGATGGAGAGAGAAAAATATATGGGTCTCGGGGGTTGGGTAGGAAACATAAGGAGATAAGGACCTGGGGTGGGTAGTTATAGACTTGACGGGGGAGGGGTTTGGAAGAGGGGGAGTGAGAGAGGGGAAGGAGAGAGAGAGGGGAAGCGAGTTGGTGGGAAAACACGGCGGAGAGAGATGGGAAAAGTGGGTGGGAAGGGAATGGGTGAGAGGAGGGTGAAAGTGGGACATAGGGGGAAAGACAGAGAGAAGGGGAAATAGAGAGAGGAGGGGAGATGGGGAAAAAGAGAGACGAGGAAAAAGAAAGGGAAAATAGAGGAGGGCCTGGAAAAAGAAAGAGGGGGGGGAGAGAAAAAGTGGAAGAGAAAGGGTTTTGAAAGAAGAGGGAGAGAGAAGGGGGAGGGGAGAGGTGGAGGAAAGTAGTGGGTAGAGAGAGAGAAGCAGGGGAAAAGTGAGGGGGGAGAGATAAAGTGGAAAAGGAGGGGGAGGATGGGGGAATGGAGGGGCGGGAGAGAGAGGGAAAGAGAGATCGGGAGAGGGAGGGGGAAAGAGAGAAAGGGGGAGGAGGGAGAAATGAAGGGTAGAGAACGGGGTGAGAGAAAGGTGGAAAGAGAAGGGGAGACAGGGAGGAGAGAGAAGAGGAGGAGGAAAGTGGGAGAGAAATTGGGAAATACGAGGAGGAGAGATAGAGATAGAGAGAGAGAGAGAGAGAGAGAGAGAGAGAGAGAGAGAGAGAGAGAGAGAGAGAGAGAGAGAGAGAGAGAGAGAGAGAGAGAGGAGCTGAGTGTACCTACTTCCTATCTGCAGCCCTGGGGGGCCTGTAGAGGGAGCCTGCAGAGCTACCTTCCACCGACCTACAACATACTGCCTTAGGCTGCATCCACTGTTCTGCTGAGCGTGCTCATGCTTGAGAGCAGTGACGTCCCCAACTCTCCAAGCATGAGTGCATACTGTCCTGCATAATTTTGGAAGCGTGAGCGGGGGGACATGGATCGGAGCTATTTCTGTGGGTAATGTGTGTGGCTGTGTGTGTGTGGCTGTGTTCTGTGTGCATTCACTGCTGCTGAGCGCGCATAAAAGTCAATTTTCTTTGTCTCCCCAAGCGCCGAGCTTTGGAGGGCATATGTGCCCGTGCACGAGCATGGGCCGCGTGAGCGTGGCCGTTCAGATTCACTGAAGCAAATGCGTCAAGCGCGGTCAGCAGAACAGTGGACGCAGCCTTAGAAAGACACCTTCAAAGACAAAATTCAGCAGGCCCCCTCTGCAACACCCTCCAAGAAGCTTCTCTGCTGATCTGGCCACATGTTATGGTCAAAAAACATACAGAACACCTACAAGCTCAAATTGAACCCCCAAAATACCCACAACATATATATAAGCATATAAGTTTCACAGAGGAGTGCTACTGAGCATGGCAATATATATTTAAAACCAAAGACATTCTTCCTGGCAATGCACAGGTTATTAAGAATTTATATTAGTGTAGGGACCCTTGAAACGTGGTCTGCCGTGAAGTTTGGCTCAAGGGCTTACAACAATTTGGCCAAAATGTTAAACTAAAAGACCATTTTATTTATTAGTTATTTATACATGTATATTTAGGCACTGTACCGTATATAAGTTTTTCTGGATGTGCACTGAGCTTTGTCTGTGTTTTATGTTATGTCTTTGGTTTTACACATGTTATGGTCACCAGCAGGGGGCCCGGGCCACTTTATTCACAAGGCCCGGGATAGGAGTCCTTGCTGTATAGCCCTGTTGCTAGCAGTTTCTTATAAAATGTCAGATTTATGTTATTGAATGGTGTCCTAAACAATATTGCCTACATTTACTAAGCAATGCTATTCCGGTGCCTGAAGTGAATGGGCCATTATGTGTTGCCCAGTGCTGGATAGTATTATATGTGTAGCATAGCCCCTGGCCGCTACCTTTTTCCTCTGGTCCCTAACAGTATAAGTCCTGCTAGTGACAGGCACTGGTGGGGTTGAGTCCTCATGAAGGCCTAGTTTGCTATTGCAGCCTTGGTTATACTTACTGTATCCAATGGCGGGTGTAGCAACAACCTGATTGTGTCAGTCTGGGGGGGGAGTATACTAGCTGGGTTACATGAGGTTGCTGGAACTCTTGTCATTATTAGACCTGCTCTGTTATGGGGCTGGGTTACAAGCCCAACCCCCCAGGTTATATACTGGCAATCTCCAGAAATCAGTGTGTCTCTTTCCTCCCGCTGTGGAGTGGACAACAACTACCCTGTATCCCACAAGGGGATACAGGAGGAGCATCAGAAGTGAACCTAGATGGGCCTCAAGCCTTAAGGTAACTGTCCAGGAGAAGCAAAGCATGCTGTAACTCTGCTGAGTGCAATAAATACCGGTTGAATCATAACAAGGTGTGGTTAACTACTTGGAGAGAACATAGTGTCATTATGGACCATCATGCACAAGTTCCATAATCCATGCTGACTTGAGGCGCTGCCAAAGAATGAAGTATCCTAAAAGCCTGTCCTGATTCTCCCCACACTATCGCGGAGCAACTCAGAGCCCTCCTATTGCCTCACAGGTATGCAGGCACCATGGAACATACAGGTAGCGACCAAACCTCACAGAGGGTGGGGATAAAGGGGCTAAATAGGGATAGAGAATTCCAAGCTTTTTGCAAAAGTACGCAAACTACAGAATTGCATATTTTTTGTAAAAACAAATTGAAAACGATATTTAAAATTTTGCAAATACAGTATGTAGATCACATTGATCAAGTGACCTCGTTGTTATAATGCAATGAATGAAAACATTGGTGAAAATTCCAAACGTTCACCATACAGATGCAGTGGCCGTTATTCGAACAAATCACAGAGCCGTTTTCGTGTGCTCTGCTGTACGCTACGCGGCCAATCACGCAGTTTCTTTGTTTGAATTTCATGGATTACGATTTCTTTGGGCCGCAATTCTTCGCTTTTCCGTGGCAGAAATGAATGAATTGTGATTTGTACAGTACAGCACTGTGTCAATTTTGCAGGTTTTTAAAAACCAGAACACTAAAATGCCATTTTCTGCACTAGATAAAAACTAGTCACGACACGGTAATGACGCGCCACGACATGGGTATTCCGAGGTATACAACGCGTGAAATGTTCGAATAACCGCAGCTGCATCTGTATTCAGCAAATGAAAAAAGGAGAAATGTAGCCTCTTTTTTGCATTGGAAAACGTTTGTCAAAATGCTCAAATACCTAGCCTGCATGAAAAGGTAATAAGTCCCAGAGCATAGGTAGGTGTATTCAATATACAAGTTAGTAGGTCCACAGCCAAATGTAACCAGAGCTCCCTGAAAACTGAGAGTTAATGAGATAAACCCACCACTCACAATTTCATTGGGAATGATGAGGCAATAAGGCAATAATAAGGTTACAACTCACGAACACCTCCTTATAGGGAAGACGTGCTGATGCTGAAGTAGTCCAAATCGAGATGAGAAGAATAGAGCACAGCCAAAGAACGGGAGTCAGGAAAGAATACAAAATACAAAAATCTTTAAAGGAGTGAATACAGCATAGGAAAAAACCTCCTACGCGTTTCGAACGTCTTGTTCTACAGTATATCAAGGAGTAAAGAACTAGTGCAGATCTGTCTCCTTTTAAACACAGCTGATCCACCGTCATTTCACGCCAAAAGAACAGGCAGTTGCTGTTTTTCTTCCTTCTGTTTATCAGTGGGAATGGATCGACAGCACCTGAGATTGGGCATTTTGTAGTCTCTCACAGCTTTGCTTCTTTTATTTTTGTCCATTGTGGCGATCCGTCACTGCTCTGCCCAAGGGAAGCTGGATGATTGAACTTTCTTCTGATGCGCTCGCACTCAGCTGGATGCGGCTGTGTTTAAAAGGGGACAGATCTGCACTAGTTCTTTACTCCTTGATAAAGAACAAGACGTTAAAGATTTTTGTATTGTGTATTTTGGATCCTCTCCTGACTCTCGTTCTTTGGCTGGGCTCTACTCTTCTTATCTCTTTTTTGCATTGACTTGCAAAACTTATTTATTCCCAAAATAAATTGTGAACAGAAGACCAGCAATTTGCACAACTCTATCTATGGAATAGCACTAATTGGTATACATAGGCCTATATCTATTTTTTTAATCTGCTTTCAAGATTTTCCCAAAAAATCCAATTTATTAAATAAATCAGGTAAATCAATGCATTTTGATTTTAAAGAAATAAAAACAGAGATCATGGTTTGTGATTCTTTTGACAATTGCATAGCTAAATGTTGGAATATCAGCAATTGCATTAAATAAAATGTAATCATTGTGTTATTTATTATCAATTATAATACACAAATGTGTCTGATTCCACCTCCACAGAAATCTACCTATGAATTGTATTACATACAGTTACTGTAGCTAGCATCACTCTTGATGCAGTCAAACACTGTACAACTTGTGCTTTCATTCAACTTTAGTCCTTGCCTGCATAGGCAAAAGCCATAATCATGAATCTATCATTCTGGCAGTAACATATGGGTCAACTTTAGGTACCATCTTTTTCTTTGATTTTGAGATGATGATATGACTCAGCTAGTGTTAAAAGGAGAGCATTCTGTCTGTGACTGATGATACTACAGTACAGTATATTTGTTCTTGCTGCCTGAATGGCTTTCCTCTTAAAACTGCTAACCCGTGTTGCAATTCTTCATGTGATTGCAATGCTTTAGCAACAGAGTCAAACCATCATGCTTCCAAGCAATACATCCTATAGAACAATGATCTATGAATTTACTGACACAACCTTTATATCATATCACCTGTTATACTGCTATATATCTCATCAGTGAAAGGGGGTATCTAAATGAAGGGCAAATAAAGGTTTATTTTGACCATTTTCTCAAGTTGTGGCTTGAATGTGCAACAAATGTAAGCTGGGCTGGTGCAATGGTATTCAGAACCCTAGGTGAACATTCAGCCCTGCGCCCCTCTCCCCCCTCCTCCTCTTCCTCAATCACCCGTCTTCCCCCCTTCCTCTCACCTCTCTGTCTCTCCTTCCTCTTTCACCACCTCCTTCTCTTCTCTAAGCCCCCTTCTCTTTCTCTCTCATCCTCCTTCTCTTTCTCTCTCACCCCTCCTCTCTCAACCCCATCCTTCTCATCTTCCTTTCATCCTCCTCCTTCTCTCTCACCCCCATCTTTCTCCTCTTCCTTTCACCCCCTCATTCTCTTCTCTCATCCTTCCTCTTCTGCTCTCACCCCTCCTCTTCCATCCCTCCTTATCTTCTTCTCACACTCCTTCTCCTCCCACCCGCCCTCCTCTTCCTCTCTCACTCACTTGGCTTTGGTGGAGATGGGCAGCAGAGGAGGACGAAGATAGGTGGCAGTGGGTGAAGAGAACAGGAGGAGGATATCAGGTGGTGGGGGGAGAAGAGGATGGAGAATAGCAGGGGCAGGGCAATAGAGGAGGAAGATGGTGAGTGGCAGCAGAAGAAGAGGACTGAGTACTGTGGGAGCAAAGCAGGTTAGCAGAGGAGGAAACAGTGGGTGATGGTGGGAGAACAGGACTGAGGACCATGTGAGTGGAGATGTGTGGCACAGGACAACAGCCTGTGATGAGCTGAGCTATAGCAGCAGCATACACCAGAAGTCAGTAAAGACTTCCGTGTTAGATCGCTAAAACGTGCTCCTCTCCAGCCTCCATCCTGTGCCACCCTGCTCCATCACATGGTCCTCAGTCCTCCTCCCTCCATTACCCACTGTCTTCTTCCTCTGCTTCTCTGCTTAGCTCCTGCCATCCCCCTCTCCCACCACTGCCCGCTGTCCTCCTCCTCCTCCATCCTTTTCTCCCACAGCCGATGGTCATCATCCTCCTTTACTTCCAACGCCGCCCAAAATGTGCCACCCTAGTCACCTAGTGGTAGCTCTGGCATAACTTGGTGCACTTCATTATAATCTGAATATGAAACTCCCTCTCTCCTCTGACACTCCCTAAAACACACACTACAAACATTATAAACTGACATTGTCCATACAGTTTTGCCTGTAAATACGTAGACTCTACTAGATTACTACTTTCATATTTAGGATAGCCTTGTTTCTATCCCAAGTGTTTTATAAACCTCCGAATATATGAGTATCCCAAACAGAGGTGGTAGAGATTAATTAACACCAACAGAAAGTATACAGGTAATAATGGACTAGAGAGTAATCCACATGTCCGGTGCTCTAAAAACGTTAGAGTAATGTTAAAGCTAGACCATAGCAGTGCGTTTTTTAAATGGATATTGTCATGTCTCCTGTATATATATTGTGAGAATCCCCTGATGTACCCGCTGATAACGGAAAAGGGAGTAGCCTGATTGTATACTGCTAGTTCAGCTAAAGTTATGAGATCAATATATAGCCCAAATGCAACTGGCTTAGCAAATAAAGCCCAATGATATTGTTGCGGCTTTTACTCACGGCACACAGAGGCGGACTCTGATGGCTTCAGCACGACACGGTCTCCGGCACAGCAAAAATTCACTCGAGAGGACCGGAAGGAACGTCCAATCCTAAGCACCAAAGCATGCAGCAAACAGCAGGTCTAGCACAGTGTGCTCCCAGGCGGGCAATCAGTAAAGATAGAATCCGAGTAGGAAGCCGGTGCACAGCTGAAGAATGTAACTTGGACGGAAATGACCATTGAAAAATATTTATTCATTAAAAAAACTTACAGGTAGAGTTCTGACAGATCCTCTGACGCATTTCACGCACAGGGCGCTTTGTCAAAGAGTGATCTGTCAGGATAAAAAGTGCATTCATATAGTGTCTTGCTGATGAATCCGCTGGATCTAACATAATTTCGCTATCACTAGTACACCTGTGTAAGATGTCAAAGTACTATGATGCACAAGAAAAACAAGGTATAACTATAAATAAGAAAAATACATTCAAACAGATGATCTGCAATTAATAGATTAAGCAGACTTACCTCCAGTAGAAAAATCATAATGAAAATAAAACGTGTGCAAAACATAATAAAAAATAACAACTGTTAAAAGACAAAAACTATGTAAACAAAGCCAATAACCACCTAATTACTAATAGGAATAAAAAAAACTGAATACTATACAGCCTAAGTTTAAATATAAAATTTCCTCCTTTATCAATTGTCACAAAAGTTATGTAATTTATGTCATTGTGTGTGGCTGTGATAAAAAAAAATATATGGGGAGGACTATTAGACCTTTAAAAACTAGAGTAGAAGAACATGCCAGATTGATTAAAAAGAAGGATATTATACATCCAGTGTCTAGGCATTTTTCTGAATGCAGATTAGGGGGTATACTGTAGATAACTTTTCAGTTTTTTTGGTGTTGAACACACCAAACAACACAATAGGGGGAGATGACAGACTTAATTCACTGAATAAAAGAGAAATGTACTGGATCTTCACCTTAGACAATCTTGTTCCCAAAGGTCTAAATGTTAAATGGCAACTTAAACATTTTTTACATGACTGAACATTTCTTCGATCTTTAAGATCATATTGAATTATAGTGTCCATTATTCTACATTAACTTTGAGTCCCTTCTTTTTCAGTTATATTATCTGGTTCTATATTAGGAGACCCATTGTTCTTCCATATTTTTAGATTTATATGTACTTTTTCCAATATGCAATTTTCTCCATATACTGTATGTATATATATTCCTATTAGTAAGTAGGTTGTTATTGGCTTTTTTTTTACATAGTTTTTGTCTTTTAACAGTTGTTATTTTTTATTATGTTTTGCACACACTTTATTTTCATTATGATTTTTCTACTGGAAGTAAGTTGCACAATCTATTTATTGCAGATAATCTGTTTGTATGTATTTTTCTTATTAATAGTTTTTTTTATACCTTGTTTGTCTTGTGCATCATAGTACATTGACATCTTACACAGGTGTACTTAATGACTGTAATTTTTTTAGATCCAGCGGATTCATCAGCAAGACACTATTAAGACACTTTTTTATCCAGACAGATCACTCTTTGACAAAGTGCCCTGTGCGTGAAATGCGTCAAAGGATCTGTCAGGACTCTACCTGTATGTTTTTTATTGAATAAATATTTTTCAATGGTCATTTCTGTCCAAGTTGCATTCTTCAGCTGTGCACCGGCTTCCTTCTCGGATTCTACCAACAGAAAGTAGCCATTTTTTGCCAGTACATTTATTTTACACCTATTTTACTCTGACCATGCACAGTATATTCTAACTAAGTTTTTTTTTTGGGGGGGGGGGGGTTAATCCATTGTACTATAACATCGCCCAAAGAAGAGATCATTGTATCTCGAAAGCTCGTGATAGATGAAAACAAGAGATCGAGTGCAAAATACTGTCTATAGAAAAGTATAAACTTGATGATAAATATTGCGTAAGTAGGTGAATAGTCCTGTGATGGGTGCAGCAATGGTGTAGATTCAATCCAAATCCACTACAGAGGTTGCAGTAAGAAGGGTCCGAAGCTCACTCTCATCCAGAAAAAATAGAACAAAAAACAGGAAAGGCACAAATAGTGTAATACTGCAAAAAAATAATAAAAATTGTAGAAAGTATGATGATTATACTCACATTTTATGAGAGCAAAAAAAGCAATTCGGTTGTTCCAAATAACCAACTTATATGATGTGATGAGACATCACTGGAAGGACAGAATACTCCCGGCAAACGAAAGCAGAGGACACAGGGATAATGTAGAAAACTTTATAAATGCAATAATAAAAAAATTGCAAACACATACGGGTAAGTATGCAAACATAGACAGTAGGACACTCTAGGTCAGGTGGTGGGTGGTGCAGTCCTGGAGAAACCCTTATTGTAGCAAACCCTCGTGGTGGCCACCCACAAAAAGTCACTTTAAATAGAACTTCAAATGTCCTGTTGATCCTCCACACTCCCTCTGGTTCAGTAGGCTATACTTCATCTCTGCAGTGAAGCCCTACACATTTTTTCACATGTGACTTCTTCAAGGGGCGCTCTGATCCTTCCCCTGGTGTCCTCTCCCTTAAATCTTTAAAATTTGCGCCTATTCTCCTTCCTTGGTGACGTCATTCTATCAGCGTGTCAAGTGTTGCGTTCCATTGCCAGACGTGTGCCAACATATTCCTAGGGATGTGGGAGGAAGACTTCATCCTACACAATAATCCCTTTGGTGCAAACCTTGTCCTATGGTGGCGCTATGTTGATCATATCATTTTTATATGGAATGGCGAAGAAAATACTTTGAAATTCTTTTTAAGCTATCTCAATATTAATAATCTTAATATTTATTTTACGTCCAGTTTTAATAAAACAGAGATTTCCTTTTTAGATCTTACAATATATGTTAAAAATAAAACCATTCACACCAAAACTTTTTTTTAAATTCGTCGACTGTAATAATTTTATATTGAATAATGTCTGGTTAAACAATATCCCCCACGGGACATCTAAGAAGAATTAAACGTAATTGTTCAGAAGCTGAAGTATTTCATGAACAAGCAGAAATCCTTGAGAAGAGATTCCTTGAGAAAAAATATGACAATATAATAATAAAGAAAGCTAGGGATAAGGTTGATGCAATGAGCAGAGAGAATCTTGTAACAATACACATTGAGAAGAAAAAATGAAAGACAATTTTATACCATTCATTACATACTTTAATTGCGAATCTCATAAAATACAAAAAAATATCAAACAACATTGGCATGTCCTGAAGAGAAATCCTTTCATGTCTGACTTTCTCGCAGAGCAACCTCAGGTGGTGTTTACACGTGCCAAAAACCTAAAGGATGTTCTTTCCCCAAGTGCCCTAAAAAAAAAAAAAAACAGTTAATAGAAATGAGACATGGCTACCAGCTCCACCAAATGGTTTCTATAAATGCATCACATGCAAAGCATGTAAAAATGGACACACTAAAACTGACACAATCAATTCAAACATCACATGAAAGTCATTTAAAATCAACTCCTTTAATTGTAGGAGTATGCACATTGCTTTTAGGAATAGCTAAGAAATATTACCTTAGGTGTAGAAAACCATAGTGTTTCTGTGCCTTTTAAAAAACATCATAATTCAGACCCTACAGGCCTTATTTATTTGAGGGTAGAGCAGGTCCAGACACACTGGAGAGGTGGTAAAGACTACAGCAATTATCCCAAAGAGAATCCTTTTGGATATATGAACTAAGAACACTGCAACCTAAGGGACTAAATGTAGACTTCAATTTTAATGCCTTTTTAATGTAATGTTTTATAATCATTCTAAAATATCTGCTTTTTTTTGTCTCATGTAAGGTTTTATATCCGAGTTTTGTTCTTAGTCTATATCTATATATGTATTGGCTTTTGCACTGATTGGATCTTTGCTTTTATATTTATATATTTTACCATGTGTGCTTTTATGCTGCTTTCTAGAACTATTATTGTATCTTTATTTATGACTCTGGGAGTTTGTATATACTATAACGGAGCTCTCTGTACAAACGGAGCTCTCTGCACTAACTAGAGGCATCTCCTATTGGCTACTGTGCTGGGGGGCAGGTGCTACCATGTCACACATCTGTGACACGCACACGTCTACACGTTTAGTCACAATACAACAAACTTGTGATCAACTTACCTGTGTGCTGTCCCTTAATGTCGTGCTACCATCGGTATCGTATGGTATATATATATATATATATATATATATATATATATATATATATATATATAAATATATGTGTGTGTGTGTGTGTGTGTGTGTGTGTGTGTGTGTGTGTGTGTGTGTGTGTGTGTGTGTGTGTGTGTGTGTGTGTGTGTGTGTGTGTGTGTGTGTGTATCTGTACCGTATACTCAGGAAAATAGATAGACAGCACTCTATACTCTAATATTGAAAGTAAAAGTGTCTTATAGTTTAAGTGATAAATAACCAATGGAAACATATAAATATAACTTAGGTATGTAAATATAGCACAATATGTGAGGTGTACCCAATGTACAAAATAAAGATATTAGCTGTGTACCAAAGGTAATACCAGTGAATGATAAAAACATATATGAAAAGTAATTTCAATAAAGTCTTGATAATGTACCGTAGTATAACAAGTAAAAAAATGTAGGAGATTCAGGCTGTTTCTTCAAGGATTAACCACTTCCTATGATGATACTTACTGTATAAAAACAAGAGAAGAATGTGCACGCTCCATGTGTAAAATCAATGAGATATTTTAATTATATGAACAAATCAAAAAACATTGCACTCACAAACACTGGATAATTTGGAGCATTTCAAAAAAACCTCTAATTTTTAAATTATCAAGAATTTTCTAATTAACCCATTGTATCCAATAAATTATTGAATATATAGACTTTATAGAGACCATGCCAACGAAAATGACTCAATATAATATTAATATATAGTGTGTTTATAGTCACTTTAGCAAATCACATTAATTTATAAAGCAGTAACATATATATATATATATCTACTGTACATTCACAATATATATTATTTACAGTTATAAACACTCTATAGATATTACAAAGGATATAGCATTTTTATATTCCATTTACAGTGTATTAATAATACATTTTAAATGTTTATCCTATATTTTTACATTGTTGACAACTTTTGAGTTTTCGCGTAAGAGGTTTCATGGTAGAGATTTAATCACCTTTCATATGTTAAAATAAGCATGTTATTTATAATGTCACACAGACGAATACTGGTGTGGACATATTAATTTAAGTGTAGCTGATGCTGCAAAATTGCTACTATGATACTACTTGTCAGTCAGTATGTTATCAGTTTTTCTTCCAATTCTACCAACTGGAAAACACTTGTTTAATTGCTAGTAAAGTAATGTTTGCCGTAATTAAAGACAAAGCTTCAAAAAGAACACTAGAGCAAGGATCTACAAAATTTAGAGGATTTAAACATTGTGATATGAAATTGTAGGTCGTATGTTAATCCAAAATGAAACCTTTTTGCAGATGTTTTGATTTAACAAGCTAGCACGTCACTGTAGTATGGTTATAAATAATTGAAAAATTACAAATGGCTAACGTGTATCTTCCAAAAGCTACTGAACATCGTAACATTTCCTTGATCACTTTAACTTTGTACAGCCAAAAGCAGTTTTACTTTCATGGAATAGAATGTCTGAGGTAAACACGTGAGGGACCATGGATACCAAGACAGATCATTTGGAACCTGGGTTTAAACTATGGAATAATTAACTGTTTATACCCCTATACACCACAGTGGGGTAGAATACAGATAAGAAGGGTGTTTGAATATCACTAGCAGCTGAATGTGTTTCAGGACAATACAAGACCACCCCAGTAAAAACTTACAGTACCGCCAGAAATGTGCATTGTGAAAACTTATCTAGAGCTCCTATATGATATGAGATCGCGTTGCCATGCCAGAATCTTGCATGGGCACAGGACCTTGCATAGATGACATCCTATCCTCACCCTTCTTTTGATTAGTATCTGATGGAATCAAACCAATTTAGTGTAAAGGAAACATACTTGGACAGTGCATTTTCATTCTTCCAGATGAGAATAAACACATTCCAAATGAACCCAAGGAAAGTCATATGTTACTGTAAGGAACATTACAAATATTTAAGGATGCCAAGTTTTTGGAAAAGTTATTGACTTTATGACCTAAGCAGGACCCCATCTAGAAAAAATATACAAACCATATTACCAGCAGTAATATATATTCCTAGCAGTCATTTAACTAAATGCCTGTACCCAGGGCTGCCAACAGAAATCATGGGGCCCAGGACAAATGAAAGGAGACCTTGGCTCTGCACATGCGCAAGGGGATCGCCGGCATTTTTTCCCCTGAATTTTTTTTAATAAAACGGGCATGGCCGTGCAGGGGGCGCAGGGGGCCGGGCCCCTGACTTACGGGGCATGGGACGCCAAGCCCCGGCAAACCCCCCCCCCTGTTGGCGGGCTTGCCTATACCCATCACAAACTGCTATCTCTTAGTTAATAACATTCTACTGTTATATTGCTCTGTGTAATAATTTTGTTGTTATTTAATAAACAAATGTCCCTCCACATTGGTTGTTAGATAACAGCTAAATATGAAAGCCACAAATCGTTACATTTGTCTTTAAGCAGCAATCCCTCTACTAATCAGCATGACGTTTGCTTGAAAATGCATTTTTTTACTAAGAAAATATTAATTTGTAATCTGCATTTTTGGAATAAAATGATCTATTTCTACATGATTTAACGCACATGGTTAATGCAAGTGAAAAAGTGTGCCTGAAAAAAATGCCTATTGCAGCATTTCTCACTGTCTGCTTGAAAGACAATTAATTTATCTAATAGAAGCATTGAATTTCTTCCAAGACATAATCTGGCTAACAGACTGAAACCTCCCTGAGGTTTTGATGTTTATGAACCTTAACAAAGGATAAGAGGAGAAAGCTCAATGCTTTGTTTCTCTAAATTAAGACTTTTTTTCCTATTATAAACTCTGCATGGTGCACAGTGGAGGAAATGTTAACCATGGAAATGTTAAATGAAATGTTAACCAAAGCAAATTTGACTTACAAGGCAGTTTATATTTCCCTAATTACAAGACAATACTGCAATACAATTATATTTCCTTAACAACTGCTGCAATAGCAAAGGTAGGGAATGGAAACCGCTCTTGGTATTTGTACAATTGCAAGTAAATTGCTATTGGTGATAATTAACACATGCAACAACAGTAAAACACAATTACCTGAGAAACTATTTAATGCATATGTTCAAATTTCTTCATATACAATTGAATCTATTCTTGTGAACTGTTCGTTATGTTCTTTGATGTTGGAACATGTTGGATCCTTTTTGTTGCATTTGGGTATTCTTAACTGGTTAAAATGTAGAAATAACAGTTTGCAAGCATTACAACATTGGTTTCATAAACTGAGGATGTTCCACTCCTGTAATTACTTCATAGTCGACAACATGTCCAGGAATGAAAACACGAGCATTACAGCATTTATACATCAATAACATTCAAATTGGTCAGAGAGCCATAGACTTGCAGCTGTATACATAGAAAAACATTTATAAATGAAACATTGAACACTCATTGCAATTTGCATGGTTTAAAACTGTAAACTGGGCATAGCCAACCAGTGTGTTAGTTAGACACGGTGGTCTAGTTAGCCTCCCAATCATGGAGTAGGCTTTCATTTTATGCTTTGGTATTTTCCTTAAAGGGATAGTGTGCCTGAGTTATATTGTCTGTCATTGTTATGAAGCACAACCCACTAAAGGTTAAGGACTGAGTACCTCAAATGTACTATATACCAGTGAAAGTTGCGGTCCCTTAATGGGTCAGAATAAAACAGGCCAAATGATACAATATTGTGCTGCGTGTTATCCCTTTGTCTGTTTAGCAACCCTAGAAGACTGTGTCATAAAGAGCCCAGACAGACAGCAGCGCCACGTAAGGGAGCTGTTGTCACAATTATAAACACCAACCATTTTTTATATGTATTCAACACAATATTATTACGATTTTTCTACATTCCTACCTGGCAGTTACTGTCTCGTTCATTGATATTTATTATTATGAAGCTTGCGGGGCGGACTGTGTATTAACCGAAATTAAACTTTGCTCTGGTGTGGGCTGCGTTCTATGGTAATATGCTACATTACTGTCATCACTTGCTCTAGGGATCGTGACTTTGTGGTGTGCGGGATCCTTTCACTTTTGGTTTAGTTTTTTCTTTATATTCTTGGTGTTATATATATATATATATATATATATATATATATATATATATATATATATTATATAAAACACAAAAAGAGAGCCTGCAACAGACCATAGGTAAATAGTGCTAAAGCCAGTTAAATGAAGTTTAAAAAATAAACACTACTGATGGTGCTAGGGATAATAAATATATGGAAACAGAAACAGAAAAAAAGAATCCCGAATACAGCACTCTAGCATACAAAAAATATCAAAATATATTCATCACATACAACAATAAACAATAAAAAGTTCTGCGATGTCCACAAAGCTGATCTAACACTGAACACTAAATAGGTAAGTCAGCAATAAGCTACAAACAGCTGTGTATAAATGCCACAAATCCTAATCTGAATAACAGAGTATCCTAACCCTCAAGTGTGGAGACAAGGAGAAAGGAAATGAGCAATGAGCTAAAGGTAACTATGTATACAAATACCACATATCCCAAAATGAGAGCCAAAACGTCCTAACCCTCAAGTGTGGAGGCAAGGAAATAGCCTCCTATCACTTGGACCGGCTGGTCATAAGCTCTAGTGATACTGGCCCTAAAGGTTAAATGCATGTGAGAGTTAGTGCATAAACATGACAAGGTCACAGTATAAGTTAATATAGCACACACAGTGGGGCAGCAGAGCTAGAGACAGATGTCATCAGAGCCAAAAATGGGGCAAAGAATACTTAGCACAAGTCCAAAGGGGTGAATAGTAGTCACACGTCCACAACTGGAGGGGTGGTTATAAGTTCAGAAGAATTTAGCCGCCACAGTACGCATGCTCCATAAGCAATGAGTGCGTCAGAGAGGAAACCGGAGCGGGGAGAAGTAGAGCAGCTTTGGACACAAACAAACAAGAGAGGCCAGACACGCACGTTTCGCCACCTGCTTCGTCCAGGGGCTTAACGTAATGACTAATTACAGCCGTTTATGTAGTCGCTGTTGTTATGACGTACGAACTATCAGATGAGTGATTCAGCTGGAGATGGCAAGACTGATAGGTTGGCTCCAGAACTCCTCCTTCATGGGAGGAATGATTGGAGCAAGCCTGAAATTGAATGCCTAGATGCAAAACAAAGACACACAGGAATTTAAAAAGAAGGCCTGTTATAAAATAGAAATAGCCATAAGGGATATTCACAATCAAGGCAAATATAGTATAAAAATCTTGATCACAATTAAATGCCTAAACACAGAGATCTCTAGACATAGTAATACTGAGGTATTACTGTCTCACAGAATTATCAGAAAGGATAACATAGTCTCTTTTAATACGAATATAAACTATTATAGGAGAAACATAAGATAAATGTAAGTATACTAGAGCTGCCCTAAATCTAGATAATCCAGTGACTCACTTTTCTCAGGAATTTTAATGTATATTCTGTGTATAGCTGTCTTTATTTTCCTTTTTAATATACTTTGCAATTTTATTTGAAAAACTTTGATGGGCCTTCCCACCCCGTGTTAACATATCCTTTACCCGCACTGACCTGTATCTCTAATATATTTGGGGACAGTTCAAGGAGCTTTCAAAAGAACTATATATCCCAAGGACAGTACAAAGGACTCGGGGTCATCCCTTAAGGTTAGCGAAAAAGAGATTTCACCAGCAACAAAGGAAAGGGTTCTTTACAGTAAGGGTAGTTAAAATGTGGAATTCATTACCCATGGACACTGTGATGGCAGAAACAATAGATTTGTTCAAAACAAGTTTGGACATATTTTTTTGAAAGGAAAGGTATACAGGGATATAGCAAATAAGTAAAAATGGGAAAGATGTTGATCAGGGAGTAATCCGATTGCCAATTCTTGGAGTCAGGAATTAATTTATTTTCCCCCTTATGAGATATCATTGGATGATATGTTTCTGGGGTTTATTGCTTGCCTTCCTCTGGATGAAGAAGTCAATATATATATATATATATATATATATATATATATATATATATATATATATATATATATATATATGATAAGTATCTGTTGTCTAAATTAGCATAGGTTGAACTTGATGGACGCATGTCTTTTTTCAACCTCATCTACTATGTAACTATGTAACCGATAAATTGCTAAAAGAATTTAATGGTATCACATGGCAACCACAGCAAAAAAGGGTGATGTTTCAGACCCCACATTTTCTTTATCAAGCTCCTGGTATATATAGTGAGTGTTTTGTCGCCAAAACGTCCGTAATTGGAACTGTCACATAGTAAACAGGTGTGTATGACTAAGGAAAAAACACATAATGCATATGTGCAAAGTTAAAAATCCACAACAGTGAGCCAATTAATTAATTGGTCACACCTTCCATCCACCATTGGCACTCAGGATATATTTATCCACTCTAGCCATATTGTATTTTTGACCTGGGTAGGATACCCCTCTGACACCACTCCCTTAGCCATGCCAGGAGTCCCACACTGGTTCCATGGGACTCCCACTATACCCATGACCCCCTGGACCATTCATGGTAGAGTTCTACCACTCCATCCTTTGAGTCTCAAATTTAGCTTTTTGGCACTAGACTGGAGATGTCTCTCTCAGTACTGCCTGGACATACATATCCATGTACATAACCCTTGAGACAGTGTCCAGAACTGTTACACATCCCTGTGAAACTTCTGTTACACATTCCCACATTTCCATGTCTCTATCCCCTTTTTCTTTGACATGTAACTGTCCACTGCCATTGTTTTATATCATTTTGTTATTGGCATGCTTTACTGTCACATTAGTGTATTTTTGTACCTATCCACATGCCCAAATCCATAGCCACAATGCTGCTCCACTTAAGCACATAGCACTGACTTATTTCTCAGAGGTGTGCTGTTAGTAAGGACTCTCGTGAATATCGCTACTATCCATTTCCAGGACTGATTGGTGATCCTTGTCCTTCTGCTTGCACCCCATACTAAACTAAGATTTTACCTGCTCAGACAACAGTGTGCACCAGATGTATTTGTCTCTCTGTGTGTCTCTGTGTGTCTGTGTGTCTCTGTCTTTCTCTCTCTCTCTCAAAGTTTGTGCACTGCAATGATAATTATGGAAATTCCATTCTCTTTCCATGATAAACTTCTTGAAGCCAAACCAGTCTTTTCTTAAATCTCCAATATAGGAATAGGGTTTATATGTCCATCTCTTTTAAAGCAAAGTATGTATGAATTAGACAAACAATGAGTAATTGTCAGTGTGAAAAAATGAGTGAAACCCTGGTTTTATCAGCAAAATTAAAGGGGAGAATTAGAATCAGGTGTCTAAATAATTAGATAGATTTTCAGGTGTGAGTTTGGGAGGCCCCACCCTATATGAAGATCCAAAATGTTGTGAGTTTGGCTTTCACCATACAGTTGTGTGGAAACACATCATGCCACAATTAAAATAAATCTCTGATAAACTCAGAAAAATTGATATTGATGTTCATCAGTCTAGAAAGGGTTAAAGAACATTTCTAAGGATTTGGGGCTCCACCAATCCACTATCATACAAATGGAGAACGTTCAAGATCGGTAGGCTACTCTCACGCAAGTGTTAGTGTTCATTACTCAACTATCAGAAAAAGACTGAACTAGAATGGTGTTCATGGAAGGATAGCCAGGAGGAAAGCACTGCTCTCTAAAAAGAACATTGTGGCCTGTTTGAAGTTTGCCAAAGAGAACATAGATGGTCTACATGACTTCTGCAACAATGTTCTCTGGACAGATGAGTCAAAGATAGAACATTTTGGCCTCAATAAGAAATGTTGTGTTTGGCAAAAAAAACAAACATTTCATTCGAATAGAAGAACCTCACCCAACTGTCAAGCATGGCAGTGGGAGTGTGATGGTTTTTGGGCTTCTTTGCTGCCTTAGATCCTGGATGGTTAGCCATCATTGGCACAACTATGAGTTCTGCATTGTATCAGAAGATTCTAGAGGAAAATGTCAGGCCACCCATCTGTGAGATAAAGCTGAAACAAAGTGGGTCATGCAGTAAGACAATGATCCTAAACATACAAGCAGATTGCCAAAGAATGGCTGCAGAAGAAGAAATTCTGCATTTTAGAATGGCCTAATCAAAGTCCAGATCTAAACCCCATCTAAATATTGGGGCAGGACCTGATGTGAGCTGTCCATGGAAGTACATGCCCTCAAATGTCACTTAGTTAAAGCAGTTCTGCATACATGCCCTCAGATGTCACTTAGTTGAAACAGTTATGTAAGGAGGAATGGGACAAAATTCCTCAAAACCAATGTTTGAGACTGACCAGCAGTTACAAGAAATGCTTATGTAGCCCTCTTTCCTGCTGCTCTAGAGTGACTACTGGTACTGTACACACCTGCTGGCTCAGCGAGATCTGGGCCTCCGCTAACTGGGAGCCTGGGGCAATAATAATACTTTTGGCAGCGCCTCCACTTACCCAGGATCCCCAATGAGTGAGATTCCCCTACGCAAGAACAATAGTAACACACTTCAGTATGGTAACCGTTTACTGATACGCATAAGTAGAACCTTATCTTATAACTATAAGTAATAACACACATATGATATAGCATTGAACTGACTGACTTGCAATAACGTCAACAAGTGGCTCGGCCACTCTCCTATAGAGAAATGTCACTTCCCCGCCACCGCGTGCACCCCACACCGTGTCCATTGTTATGTATAGATATATATGCGCAGTTCTCTGGTCACTCAACCCAGTGTCCCAAAGAGTCCTCCCCCAAGGCGGGATCAGCGCCTGATGGTACCGGTGTTGGTGCACTTATAAAATACCTTCCGGTCACTGCGGTGACAAGCAACAAACTTCGAAAAGGATCCGCCGATCCAGCGCAGTCTCCCATGAGTGGATGATGTCCAGCAGCTTGGGCCCAAACGACTGTCACCACTGCAGCTCCGCGACACTGTGTCCCTATCTGTCTATGCAGTTAGTGACTAGTTGTCGCTACCTATATAGGGCGTCCCTGCAGCACCACAAGCTTATGGTGACTCAGGGTCTACACTGGGGCCTGAGGGGAAATCTGGCCTACGCAGGTGGGTACCCCCTGCACACACACACAACCTCTCCCCTTGCTCCTCCGGTGCCCTCTGGCTAGCGTGGTCTCTCCGCCACGCTTCCCTGTCCTGCCTGTCAGCAATCCCTGCAATCCTATTCGCTCCCTGGCGTCAGGTGACTCCTGGGGTTTGTAGTTTACTGCAAAGCCTCTCTGTGATTGGCCAGCCGTTCGCGCGCTTTGCACTGCGCATGCGCGAACTCTCTCCGCTCTGACAGTTACCCCTACTATTGCACAACAACATTGCAGTGCCCTGTGCTGCCGGGCCACCGCGGAACATCCGAACACTCCCTCAAGAGGCACCCTGCAGCGGAGGTAGACAAGCAAACCAGGACATCCCTACACTCAGTTGGGGTTATTGCTGCTCAATGTGGTGTCACCAGGCACTGAATCTAAAGGGTCACATAGTGTGTGGGTGTATATACATATATGGTATATGAGTGCACACACACACACACATCTCTCTCTCAAAAAAGAAAAATTGAGCTCCATTAAAGAAAGTGCGTAAACAAACTAGTATTAAAAAAAATTGCTAAATGGGGTAACTATGTGAATAAGAAAAAAAAATAAAAAGTGACTTGTGTGAAATATTCAGTGACGTGATAAGTTATACATAGGCATACTGAGGATGAAATACCTCTACTAAAGTGAGTGCTAGGGTATGCTACTGTGTGGTGTAGACCACAAATGAATACTTAAAGTGAAAGTGTATCCGAAAAGGTGCTAGGATGATAAATAATAAAGACAATATGATAACAGTATAGATATTGACCTATATTCCCTTCAGCTCTCATAGGGAGAACCAGTCCAAAAAGAGGATAGAGAGAAAATGATTTTTAACATTAAATGTCTATCTGTAGCTGTGGAATTTAGCCAATTATATGTAATGTATCTATTGATGACCCAGTTTATGTTCCAGTATATAGGAAAGGGTTAAATCATGATCTTATATATTAGTTCACACCACCTGCTGTATATTATCCAGGTGTAGATACGTTCTGCCCCTATTTAAATGAACTAGCCTCAATACCCAACAACCCTGATGAAGTCACCTGACAGTGGGATGAAATGTGTTGGAATTGCATCACAGACTTTGCAATACTGAGTGTGTTAGACTGTGGTTTGTCTCACTCAGTCTTATCCATATTGGAATTTTTACGTAATGCAATTGTGTAGCAGCCTGGAAATCCTATAGCTGTTTTTTACTACAGTATATCAAACTGCATCATACCAGTGGAATTGGAAGACGCACAGAAGGGGTAACTAATAGACCACATTGAAGCAAGGCTTACTACAGTATATACCTGTCATTCACTTTCACTCTCTGGTTTCTATGAGCTCTGAAGTTTTTCTTTATTACATCACTGCTGAAGAAATGTCTGTGCGCTGATTGTGAGAGACTTAAGGAACGTCTTACTCTCAGCACTGATGCAGTTTTTAAGGTGCTGCTTTAACACACTTCCAGCTGGGAGTCACATGTATCAGACTGCACAAGTCTGCAAATCTCTATTTTCAGCAAGTGCAAAATTGCTAATACTGTACATCTAATTCTCCACTTCTGAGATATATATGGACAAAATTTTATCCATTCATTGTATGATGACTTTATCTATCAATTTTTTTTGCACTTTTATACTTTTAATGGACTTTTAAAATGTGAGTATCATTGCTAACAATTTATACAGTATGTATTATTGTGTCATTAAATTGTCTTATATACATAGGGGAAAAGGGTAAGGTTTGAGCACTGCATAAAGCTGGGCTGGAGGCGGGTAAAATGTAATTATTTAATGGGCATATAGTCAAACCACAAACATACAGGTGTAACGGTTTTTCTGAACTGGCCTGACCCACCCAATCTCACATTGGCCCCTGTGGTCTAACCAGTCCCCATTACATGGTAGTGTCTTGTGGTGCACCTGTTGGCAACAGGACTCCTGAGTCTCCCGCATGATGGTGTGTGGGGATTTGCCAACCCAGACAGGCAGCTGAGATAGTGTGCTTGAGTCCTACCTAGATCCAGTGCAGCGCCTCCACCTCATCAGGATCCCAGCGTCCGCTTGGGGATGAGTCTGATGAGTAACTCCTCTGTGGTGCTTCTCTCTGTGCAATAACTCCACACTTGCACACGAGAGTGTTGTTAATCAGGAAAATCTTTATTAGAACGGTGGGCCAGCTGCCCTCCACAATGGGGTGTATCTAGCCCTCCATTGTTCACCGTACTTCCATTTGAAAGGTATGTCTTCCCTTAATTGGTGGGTTCCCTATCTCACCTTTAGGGAGATAGTCCCTGTGCCAGGTCCCTGGTCACAGTCTTATAAGCTGTCTCCTCCCAAGCCTGCACTCAGACTTGCTCCTTGTCTAATAGCTCTTACATAACACTCCAACAGCTTTTCTCTGTCTGCCTTGTGCTGCCAGACTCACAGCTCTGCATCAGCCTACTGCAACAGTGTTGCAGACCTCCATGTGCCTCTTACTGAAAAGAGGCAGCACAACAACAGGAACTCAACTAACTTTAGACAGTGCTGTGTATTATATCACCTCGGAACAGGCACATCTCTGATGTCACTAACCGTGGACACTCAGCATGTTGTCACTTCCTATGAGACATATGACACCTCACCAGGGTGTGAGGGCAAACCTCCATGATAACTGCTGGCATGCCCATAACTTACCAGGCCTTACCGTCAGCAGGAGAGATGACTGCAGCCATTTTACAGCATGGTTACATTCTCCCCCTGGTGAATCCCACCTTCCCCGGCTGGGACCTAAATTTGAAGTACCTTTCTTCAGGAAGCACTGTAAAATGGAAAACACACATAATTAGTCACAACATCTCTTCTTCATAACATAATAACAGATACATCCTAACGTAGATGTGTCACAACCAGGATTACTCCATGCTGGAGTATCCATTACTGGTACCCCCCATAACCTCTTAAGGTGGCTTGCGCACAGCATGGTCCACTGGGCTTAGAGCAGCAATGCTGTAACCCTCTGGGTGACACTTCTCATGTAACCCGCCAGGATCCCAATCTTCTTCCCCTGATCCTTCCTCCTCATCAGTACCATATCCCCTATCCTCTGCCTCACTCTCCTCCATAAGGGGTTCAGGTACATACGGGTACTCCAACCCGTGGGACGCTTGTATTTGGCAATAATGGCCCTCTTGGCCTGGCTACACCGGGTTAGCTCAGCATTCCCTGCCCGTCTGATAGGATGTCAGGACCCATGGGCTCTATTTCCTTGCGCTCAATTTTGAATCACCTCTCTTGCAGCTCCCTTTCCCTCTGCGCGGGTGTGAACTCTCCTACTGCCCACCAGTAATCCACTATATCCTCCCTTCGGATAAGGAATCGCGTATGATCCATCCAGGCCACATAGCCCTCAAATAATGGGGCCCACCACCGGGTTTCTTTACCTTTCTCTGACTCTATTGAGTCCCCTTCCTCTGCATCCCCCCAAGAGGATATCCCCGAGGTTCTTTCCGAGCGAGGCTTGGACCATGGGTATGATCCCGGTACCTTTTCCTCTGCCGAATCGGGTACATTAGGCACCCACCGGTCCACCGATGCCATACCCAGTTGCCCTCCACCCCTGGAACCCCCGTCTGAAGCGTAACTGTTCAGTCTCTCCCCAGTCCGTTCCTCACCGGTTCTCTGGGACCCTCCCGACATTCCCAAACTGGACGTGGACCCACGGGAAAAGGTGACTGGGACAGGGGCTTTATCTAGGGCATGGGTTTGGGCGTAGGGACGGGCAAATGGTATCCGCGGGGTTCCGACCCGCTCTCTACCCTTTGATTGTCCCGGATCACTGCGAGGACTCACCGCTGGCTGAGCCTCACCCTTCTCGGCTCTCCTCGCAGCCTGCCTGCTCTTTGTTGTCACAGGTGATCGGGAAGCACTGCCCGATCGCCGAGGCGTTGTGGTTCTCTCTCTGGTCGTTCCGCTACCTCCGCCGGAAGTGACGTTATCACCGGAACCGGATACTCCGCCATCTTGCGATGGATCCCCATGCGGGATCTCTTCCTCCACAACGACATCCGCCGCCGGAAGTGATGGTTCTGCTCTCCGCTCCGCTCGGGCCCGGACTAGGCCTTTCTCCGCCGTTGCCACCACCGGCGCCTGGGGAGGGTAAGGATGTATCTCACCGCTCCGTCGGCTCGGGATGGGATCTTTTCCTCCTTCCGCGCTGTAAGTCACCACGGCCGTGGGACTCCGCCCGCTCCGGTTTTCTCCGCACAGGCGATCTCGGCACCTCGAGACTCCGCTCCGCTGCGACACAGGTAAGTGCTGGTTCTTTTGCAGCACCGCTGTAGTGGTCCGCCGGTAGGCGCATCACCACCGATGTCGGGCTTGCCTGCTCCTCATCCGATGAAGCAGACTCCGACGCTAGTAGTGGCACTTCCGCAGGGGACCGACGGTGAGGTTCCGGGTTCTTACCACGGTTGTAGACCCCTTTCTCTCTAGGCTCCGTTGCGATCATTAGGAGCGATCCCCATTCTCCGGGATCAACTGGTTCGGTGCAGGCTGCCCGCGGGGCTTCAGCCGTCAGCATGGCTGTGTCCGCTCCCGCCTTGACTACCAGGGAGCCTCCTGGCAATGAATAGGGATATACCCCAATGTCCATCTCGCTATTTGTTGTGCTGTTTACGGGAGACACTTTGCACATTGGTCTCTCCTGTCCACCAGATCGCAACTGTGGGCCAGGAAGCTCACACCCAGCTCCTCCCTCAGACAACTCGGGTCTTGCCGGGCAGAGATAGAGACCCCTCCCCCTGGTGAATATTTGGGGAGGGTCCCACAAGTTAATTGGATGCCCCGGCATAGGGGCTGAACTTTTCACAGTCCTCGGGGGTGTGGCTTCAGGTTTCGCGCCAACACCCAAGCACCACTCCTTATTTGGCGCCATCCCCAGCCAAATTTGCTCAGTCTCTTTATCCTTTCCCTCACACGCAGCACCAATTATAGGGATTACATTCTGTAAGGGTGCGGCCGGCTCACCAGTTCCTTGCTCCGCTGGATTCATGCCCACGGGGCATAATTGGAAACCACCCCCCCTGGTTGAGATTAGGGGCGGGTCCCACAACGGGATAGGATGTCTTTAAATTAAGGCCGCACCTCTTTCATTCCTAGTGGCCGCGGTCACAGCTTTCGCGCCCTTATCCCCAACAGGGTGGGGTTCCTCTTTTGCCGCCAATTCCAGCCGTTTTCTTTCAGCTGCCTCGCGTGCAAAGTACCCTTCCTTTTTGCACGCCACTCCAGCAGCCGGAACTACTTCAGGTAATTGCGCCGTCAGTGCACCAGTTCCTGGGTCCGCTGTACTCATGCCCACGGGGCATAATTGGAAGCCACTCCCCCTGGTTGAGATTAGGGGAGGGTCCCACAGACTAATCGGTTGACTCAACACGGGGGCTGAGCTGGTCACTGTCCATGAGGGCGCGCCCTCAGCTATCGCGCCATACCCCCCAAGAGGGCGGGGTTTTCCTGTTGGCGCCACTCCTGGCCAACTCTCTGCAAGTTTTGCATTTGCAGAATTCTCTGCACTCGGGCCACGCGGCCTCCCAGGGAAGCGGGAGCTGCCATTTTGGGTTGCACTGTCAGTCTGTTCAATGAATGAGATAGCGTTCATCTGTTTGTATGTCGACTGACAGTCACTCTCACAATGTTCTCCACTTGTTACAACAATGTCCTCCAGGGTAGTACCCTGCGGTCCTAAGATGGACGAAAACGGTGCGGCTACAGCCTTCGCTCCATTCCATAGCAAGCTTGTGAAAGACATGTCAGCAACAGCTTGCTCTTCAGTGGGGCGCACGCCACGTGTGCTTTCCCCATCAGCCTCCGGTCACCATTTTGGACTATCCGCATCGCGCGGATCCTCCATTCTTGCGGTCGACATTCTCTCGTAGCAGTTATCGTACATGGGGCTCCTCTCTGCGGGGCAGCCACCACACCGGTACAATAAAGATTGCCTTGATGCACCACCTTGTGTACCTAATGTAGGCTGGACTCGTGTTGCACTACCTCAGGCTAGGCTCACTCTCTCAGTGTCTGCTGTATCTCCTTCCTCCCAGTCTGTGCTCCCTTCGGTGAGTGGTCTGGAATGGGCTAGAGTACTCTGGGGCTTCCATGCAGTACTTGGGCGTCTACCTATCTTGGTCAGCCTAGCGCAGACCCTCTCCAGGATTCCTGACCACGTTAACAGGCTATCCCTTTAGGCATCCTACCAACTAGCACTGCCTCAAGGTGACTAGGACAGCTTTAGCCCGGCTCCAAACCCCTCACTCCTTTCAGGCCCCTAGGTCGTCCCTGCGAACTGACAAACTCCATCAGCCCCCTAACTACCCCTAGGTCCATCCCAACGCAGCACAAAGTGGCAGCAGACACTCTCCCTGTTTCCCAGTGACCTAGCAAAAGCCTGTCCTGTTGACAGGTCTATCTCAGCAGCGCCTCCAAATGTAACGGGTTTTCTGGACTGGCCTGCAGCGCCTCCACCTCATCAGGATCCCAGCGTCTGCTTGAGGATGAGTCTAATGAGGAACTCCTCTGTGGTGCTTCTCTCTGTGCAATAACTCCACACTTGCACACGAGAGTGTTGTTAATCAGGAACATCTTTATTAGTACGGTGGGCCAGCTGCCCTCCACAATGGGGTATATCTAGCCCTCCATTGTTCACCGTACTTCCCTTTGAAAGGTATGTCTTCCCTTAATTGGTGGGTTCCCTATCTCCCCTTTAAGGAGATAGTCCCTGTTCCAGGTCCCTGGTCACAGTCTTATAAGCTGTCTCCTCCCAAGCCTGCACTCAGACTTGCTCCTTGTCTCATAGCTCTTACATAACACTCCAACAGCTTTTCTCTGTCTGCCTTGTGCTGCCAGACTCACAGCTCTGCATCAGCCTACTGCAACAGTGTTGCAGACCTCCATGTGCCTCTTACTGAAAAGAGGCAGCACAACAACAGGAACTCAACTAACTTTAGACAGTGCTGTGTCTTATATCACCTAGGAACAGGCACATCTCTGATGTCACTAACCGTGGACACACAGCATGTTGTCACTTCCTATGAGACATATGACACCTCACCAGGGTGTGAGGGCAAACCTCCATGATAACTGCTGGCATGCCCATAACTTACCAGGCCTTACTGTCAGCAGGAGAGATGACTGCAGCCATTTTACAGCATGGTTACACAGGTAATAGTCCTCTGACACATTTCCAGTCTCAACGGCACTTTATCAAAGAGTAACTACATGTTCAGAAACAGATCCTTAACTAGACGCCTCCCTGTTTGCACAGAACCACCTACTCTGCCCCTTATCAGACAAAAATTGTCTGAAACCAGGTGATAATCCATTTCCATCTCTTACATGAAGACTACGGTCTCTTTCCACCAGCCTAGATATAAATTGGCATAGGTGTGTGTGACCGTGGTCCCCATGGCGGTTCCCTGTGTTTGATGATAATATCGATAATTGAATAAAAAATTGTTTTTTGTAAGAACAAATCTGAGCAAATTGGTCACGAATTGATTAGGCTTGAAAGAATGTATATTACGTGATTTTAGGAAATGTTGAATTGCCTGAACACCAGCATCATGTGGGATGCTGATGTATAGATTCTCCACATCCCTACCCACCATAAAAGTTTAACTAGCTGACTGCATTATTGGCAATGTTGATCTGGGGCTGCAGCGTGCTTTAATTTTAGTTGATTGCACGGTGGATAGTGCGGAGTGGTGGCAACATGGGATGTTACATTTTGCGCATTAATATAGTTAATATAGGTGAAAGTATATATCTAATCATTATGCTAAATACATTTAATGATGACCAAAAACTATTAGTGCTCCTAACTATGTGGAGCTCAGACTGCCCATACAGATCATTATACAGTTGTGTTATTGGTAATGCTGAACTGGTGCTGCAGTTTTCTCTTTTTTATCCTAGCTGATTGCGCTGTGGATGGTGTTGAGTGGTGATAACATCAGTTGTTCAGCCTGGAGAAAAATATAGCCAATACGGCCTTAAGCATACACTGAATTATTGTGCTAAACATCTCTATTGATGGCTACTAACTAACAACGTCTATGGCTATGTGGGACTCAGGCTGACCACACGGATTAAAACACAAGCTGACCACATTACCCAAAATATAGGGGTTTACTGCAGCGAGTCTGTGTTTTTTACCTGATTGCGCTAAGGACTATGCTGCTTGATTACACCAGATACTTGGCTTTAATAACCAATTCGAGCATATACAATACATATGTGACACCAGTTACTATATAGTAATATAAATAGGTGGTTATGTATTAAGACTGAACTGCTCTATGTCAGATCTTAAACCTACTACATGCTCGGTGAACCAGCTGGACAATTGGAACATCACCTGGCTATCTGCGCTAATACTGTAACCATTGCTATATCAGATACTGAGGATATATACTCTATGGCTCTATAGAAGCAATTCCTTACATGACATAATATCTATTGTTGGGAATAGACATAGTCTTGCTGTATTTCTATGTGGAGTTATATACTATACACAGCAGACTACATACCAGCGCAGATACATATAGATCAGGCATCACTGCTATACAAGTATCAGGATTCAAGGCTGGTTAGGACTATATTGACAGAATAATTTGTGATGTCAATACAATGTATAGCTAATCACTAAGAGGAGTTATGTAGTGATATAACGTCCAATTTATAGCCAACTCAATATGAGTAATATTCATCCTACTGCATGCAATATGCTCCTATTTTTTCGGTTAATAGTTGGATCATAATCTATTAGAAGTTCTAATCATACAACATTGGTACTAAAATATTTACATACCATCAGAATCATATTGCAGTCTCTCACATGGGGAATTGTTATCACTTGAAAATAATACATAGTCGTTGATTGATTTAATACAACTTTATTATGTTCATTTTAGTGGTGCATAGGAGGATTACTATACAATAAAATATTTCCTCCTTTAGGATATTGATTTTCTTGGGATTACTATATCTCTGTTGTAAAAGAATGTACTTTGAGTGAAAATTATAGGGATCTTGATGTGGGGATTCTTTCTCCACATATTAGTTTACGATTTGACAAATTTACCCCTGTGCACTTCAGTCTACCAAATACAGTGGCGGCCGCCTTTAGCCTCCTGCGGCCGTTTCAGCACGAAATGTAAAACCGCGGGCAGATGCAGTGTTTGATGCGGCATGTTCCGGTATTTAAAGCCGCGGTCGCGTGCATTGACAGTATTAGCGCTGTGCTTATTTCATTGTTTTCAACTGTTTTCAACATTACAGTCTCACAGTTATGTGAGGTCTGTATTAGGCTGCGTCCATAGAGGGGGTAGCAGTGCTGAACCGCGCTGACGCTGAGGCTCGCCTGTTGAAGCGGGTGCGATCGGGAGGCGGGGGGAGGCTGAGGGAGGAGGGCAGTGACGTCGCTAGGCCAATCGCCCGCGACGCACTGACGTCAACGTCACGGCGCCGTGACATTGACGCTGCTTCGCGCTGATTAGATGTTTTCAACCGACAGCGCGCTGAAAAACAGCTTGGCTGTCGGCTGAAAAATCCAACTCCTCAGCACACCTGCGGACGCTCGCGTGAGCCCCCTCTAAAGACATCCAAAATTGAGGATGCCGGGGCTCAGCGCGGAGCGTCCGCACGGCTCAGCGCGGCTTGTCCTTCTATGGACGTGGCCTTAGAGGTACAAAAGCAAGCTACTTGTAACATTATGGGCGGCGTGCGTGCAACATTATGGGCGGCGTGCTGTATACAAACTTTCACTGATAACTATAGTACTATTGGCACTGTCTCGGCATGAATGCGGCATGAACGCAGTGAAGTGCGTGGCATTCGAAAAAAAATACCCAAACAAACCGGAGATGTTGGAGAATAAAAGGGGCCGTGACAGTATATACATTTACTTATAGGCATTTAGGATTGAGCAGCAAGTTTTCTCTATACAAAGTTATTGCAGTCCAATAGGGGTAACCGAAGCAGCCTGGGAGCAGTCTATCTTTCAGCACCTTACAATAAAATACGTATGTAAACCACTTATTAGGAAAAGTTGCTCACAGTACCGCTCATATCTCTCCTAATATAGTATGATCTATGCACATGTATAATACATGTTGCAATAAAGGCAACATATTAACCCAGCAATACTAATGTAGCCATTTAGTAAACAATCCCTAAATAGAGAAACAATTTAAAGAATCCAAAATAACCCAACACCATAAAATCTGAACATAAAATATAACCAACACTACATTTAAAAAAATACAAAAATCTGTATATAACCACAAGAGGTAAATTGATTTGATGAACATGATATATATAATAAACATTTACTTTTATCTTGTCATATGTTGAAAGAACACCCTACAAGGGTAACATAACTAAGAATATACTGTATATACATAGTTGATCCCCTATTAATGAACCACATTAATTTTGGAGTACTATAAATTCTATTGAAGTCTATTACTGACTAAAAGTATCCTCCGGTGTGAGTCCATAGGTAGTCCAACTCTGACCATATACTGTATATACATAAATAAATCCCAATCTACGAGAGACAATAATAAATCATGTACTGTATGGTCAATGATAATCATAAAGCACACTTTGATTAATGGACTTCGTATATAGGTGTATAGGCATACCATGTATCAACCACATATTTAATGGACATTTGTACATGGATGATCTATTGAACAGAAACAGCATTATGACACCATTAGGAGACCTATATATAATATAATTAATCATAATAGAGTACT
Organism: Ascaphus truei; assembly: GCF_040206685.1. Taxonomy (NCBI): domain Eukaryota; kingdom Metazoa; phylum Chordata; class Amphibia; order Anura; family Ascaphidae; genus Ascaphus; species Ascaphus truei. The sequence continues at coordinate 140,397,829 of NC_134483.1, read as the reverse complement.
ACATGAAATTAAAATAGACGACTCTATATTGGTATCAACATCACTGATATATACAGTACAATAGCCAATGTATATGACATCAGAGTCCTAATAACCTTAAGCAGCAGAATATATCTATGATCTAGCTTGATATCTGAGTTTAAAGAGAAGTACATATATGATTCCGAGATGGAGTGAATAGAATAGGATCAAAAGCTAATTAGCGTAAAAGACTTTCGTATAGTCTCCCATTATAAAAAAATGTGTGTTCCCAATCTAGAATACTATAATTGTACCACACAACACCGGGCTATTCTGTAGCATGTATACAGCATGATAATTGTTTATGGTCCATTCTGTCCAGAACCTGGTAATTTGGGAATACTTATTTGATATACATGGACACATTGCAGGACATTAGAAGCATCCTTTCAGGATTTACGTCCTACTCCACATTTATATACATATGCCCTACTGTGTGCGCGCTCTTCCTGTCTCCCTCTCCATACACAGTAAGTGATTGGGATATTATGGATGTACATTAGCATTAAGGTTTTAAAGACATCTATTATAAAGCCCCTTTTTCAGTTGCTTATAACTGAAAAATTCACCACTGCGACTGAAATTTGGGATTTCAGGTCGGTTTGGTAAAGTACATGTTTGTGGAAAGTTTGAGCTCAATTGGTTGTACCCATTTGATACAATTTTACAACATGTCATTGCAAGGTATCTATTCTCTCCTAGATTCTCCTCAATCTGGTTTCCACACTGCTTATTCCATTAATACAGCCCTCACTAAAATAACTAATTACCTCCCTGCTGCTAAAGACAAAGGCCATTACACTCTTCTCATACTACTTGACCTCTCTTCAGCCTTTGATACGGTGGACCACCCATCTGCTCCTTCATATTCTCCATACCATTGGTATCCACAACAGAGCTCTATCCTGAATTTCCTCTTACCTCTCTCATTGTACTTTCAGTGTCTCATTTACTAACTCCTCCTCCTCCTCCTCCTCCTCCTCCTCCTCCTCCTCCTCCTCCTCCTCCTCCTCTGTAGACCTCTATGTGGCCATACTCCAGGTGTATGTCCTGGGACCTCTTCTCTTTTCTCGTACCAGAATGCCCTCCTACTGTCTCTATGTTCTCCACACTTATCACTTAGATTGTAAGCTCTTCAGGGCAGGGACTCCTTTTCCTATTGTTTGAAGCACTTATTCCCTTGTGTTATATTATGTTATGTGTATTGTAAAGCACTATGTACATGGATGGTGCTATATAAATAAAGATATACGTACAACAATTTCATAGTGAAATATTTGAATGAAAGAGTCCTTGTGATCAATTGCTATACTGTGCATGGTTGTAGGAGACGAGTGCAGAGACATAGATTTGGAGGAAATAAATATTGGCTTTTATTTAGCCCGTATCTTCAAACAACACAGCTTTAAGGCAAGATAAAAAAAAACTGCCTATCCCTTTGTAAGGGCTAACTCATACTTCCCAGTCCCTATCTGAAGGGCCGGGAGGATATGCCTTTTACCAGCCTCTGACACCAAAGTCCATATAGGTACATGTAAGCAAGGGGCTCTTTATATCAGTCTCTGGATCTGAGTTGGTGTCCATGGAGCGCACTGTCTGGCGGGTTCCAGTGACCTAAACAAACTAGTGTTCGTGGTGCAAAATTAATGTGAATATAACAGTGCAATATAACCGTACAATAAACCCAATGAATATAAATAGACACTGATATCACTTATATTGCAACTCCATGGAACATGATCATCCAAAGAGGTTCTTTCTTGAAAAACCTCTTGTAGAAAAGAAACCACAGATGCATGCAATATGGTGCATTAATATTTGACTTTCATTGACAAACAAAACAGGGAGGGAAAGGATAACTCACACTTTCCCAGCTGGTCAAAAGCAGAGAGTGACTTTGGGTGCACGCTAACCCTACTCCAGACTTAGCTCCAGACTCGGCTCCTTGCTTTGTGGGTACCCACATGCACGGCTTCCCCTTTCGGCGTCTCTCACTCGCTTCCGGGGTTGCCTTGCATCAGCCTCGCATCATCCGCTCTGGTGGAGTGGGTACGGTGGCCTCTGCAGTCCAAAATGCCCAACGTGAACACGTTTCGTCTGTGTATTGACTTCTTCTTGGTTTCCAGTGACCGCTGTGACCTGGAATAGAGTGTCTGTTTCCTTGGGATTCCTCTCTGTCAGCATACTCTTTCCATGTACTAGAGTGAGAATCCCCGCAGATTAAGCAGGAGGCTTTTCTATATGACTTATGAGCCAGGTAGAGACTGGTTAATTGTCTTTGGCTGCGATTAACCAGCTCCCTGCTGGACTCATCAGCCAGATACAGGCTTTCTATTTGGAACCCTTTTAGATAGGGGTTAAGGTCCTGTCACATTGGTCCGTATGATAAAAATCATGGAAATTAAATTGAAAAAAAAAAAAAACTTAAGTAGCTAAGGTTTGTAAGCAAATCCTACAAAAGTCTGGACATTTCGAAGTTAAGGTGATATGCAACCTTTAGTCTCCCCACCATACCTGACATACACAGTCTTAGCAAGCTTAAACCCCAAACCCCAAATATATATATATATATATATATATATATATATATATATATATATCTGAACCCCGTTATAACACTACAATGAGACCACATTATAACCGGGATCGCGAAATGGCTGCTGCACGAGGACTTACCCGGCATCTGCAGCTCTCTCCTCTCTGCAGCTCTCTGAAGCTCACTCCTGTCTCCCTGCTTCTCTCCTGATTATAGAGACAATGTCATCACACCAATCCCATGGTGTAGCAGGTAAAGAATTGCTCCCAGTGTATGAAGGATCATGGGTTCAATTCCTGAATGGCATACTAAAATTATTAGTGGTGGGGGTGAGGTGTGTGTGTGCGTGTGCGTGTTTGTCCGTTAGCAATAAAGCATTGAATGCTCTAAAAAAAACTTGGAGATATGCGCCGCGCATGTGGACGCAGCCTGATGAAGCAGGGAGAGAGGAGAGAGCAGCAGGTCCTCGCACGATGGCCATTTTGCTTAAAAAAAAAAACAAACAAAACAAAAAAAAAAACTAAATCGGGAGCCACACTCAGACCGCATTATAAGATGATATATACGGGTTGTGCTCATTTGCATGTAATTTCCCAGAATCTCTTGCTGCAGTGGGAGTGCTGTGTCCTGGGTGATAATGGTGAAAGGCAGGGTTGCAGACCTGCCTAAGACATGCAAATGAGCATACAGTTATATATCCATTTGATATATAAATATACATATACAGTGGCGACCAACTTTATTCGAACTCGGCTAGTTCCGCGAATTTCAGCATATCCCGGTGATGTGCGGTTTTGTATCGTTTTCTCCCGGAGTGTATTGCGTTATTTCGCGCTCGTGATTTAAGCATTTTATTAACGCTGGCTGCAATACTGCAATGCCGTGTAAAAACACATGGGGGCGTTTGCGAGCTGTTGTCTTTGAAGTCTAATACCTTCGCGGTTCAACCTACAGTACACAGTCTGTGCGTGCGCGCGCAGTAATAGTAAAATTGCATATATAATTTTATTTTAAAGTACAGTACTGTACTGTACATGCTCGGACCCTGTTGGGGTGAAGTGAGGGGGTTCCTGACATCTGGGGGAAAATGAATTTTAATTCTATGGTGAGTACTGTCTTGTTGCCATATTATTTTGGTGGGACTGGCTGGGTACTTATTTAGGGGGCTGACCATTACTGTACATTAAAACTTTTCTTTTTGTTTTTTCTCAGAAAAGAAAACGGCTAATGGGGGGATTTCGATGGATAATATTGTACTGTATGCTGATGTTTTCCGGCCGTACAATGCATTTATTCTACATGTTCAGTATCGTTTCATTATTTGTCTTCCACAGTATACTGTACAGTGGTATACAGTGCCTAACATCTGGGGGCAAAAATAATTTTATTTCTAGGTGCCCTAGAACAGAAGTTCCCACGCCAATTGCCCGTGAACTTGACCGCGGCCCTAAGTAGTTCCCACACCAATTGCGTGAATATAATGTAAAATAACCCGTTCTGTGGGTCTGAGCGGGTTGAAATTTACCTGGTCCTCATGCGGGAGAACCCTTGCCATAGTGGCAAAATATCAGCCTTGCACGACCCCCGAAACCGGAGATACAAAAAGACAGTTTAAAAGCACATTACCAAAGTGGCTTTTTTTCTGCCATGCAAGTCAATGGCAGAAACCTGAACTTTAACATCACCCTGACTCCGTTCTGTTGCCATGAGAGGGTCGCAATTTGCCATGCAATCCTGTTGCAACTAGGACTACATGGTGACCGAATCTGAGCCCTCTAGGTCGAACAGAACCGGAGTTGTGGGTTCCATGTTTCTTCTCATTCTGACTTAGCCAGTTCAAAGCTTTCTCCGCCATTGCGCTCAATGGTAGGACCCTCATCGCCGGCATGACACTTTCTCGTCGCCATTACTGCTCGGACCCTGTTGGGGTCAAGTGAGGGGGTTCCTAACATCTAGGGGCAAAATGAATTTTATTTCTAGGTGCCCTAGAACAGAAGTTCCCACGCCAATTGACCTAGTTCCCACGCCAATTGCCGTAGTTCCTACGCCAATTGCGCGACCAGGCAGTAACAAAACAGTGCAGCAAGCCTCTACATTTGTTACACTGTCAAAGGAGCAAATGGAAACAATGTGAGGCAATTCAACATGTTCTTTTATTGGTGGAGTCAGTACAAAAACATTTAATTACAAATACTGTACAATGTTGAAACATTTAAAGTGCACAGCAATTCTAACCATCAACACACAATAATACATTCTGCAGCCTTTATTAAATTCTTCTGTCACAAAACATTTTTGGTGCATGGGGCACAGGGAGTTAAAGTGACTTGCTTTTTATGTACTGTATTTGGGGGTTGTCTTTGGGGGTTTATTCATCAAATTATTATGATGAACTGCCTTTTGAAATGACACTGCTGTTAACTATTTCAGCCACACACCTTCAGAGTTTTTAAACCCTCCCTAGCCAAGCGTCAATCGGCTGAGTCACCCTAGCCTACCATCCCCCTCTCTCCACTGGGTCGTTGATCTTCTGCATATTGCCATTGTGTTCTTAATCCGCCCATAGCCGAGCTACAAACACTCAGTACGCCTGCGTCTAATCACACCATCCCCCTCCCCCAACCTTTAGAGGCCTGTTGTTTGAACGGTAATGCTTTGGAAAATCCCCTCTCGAATTTGAAATGTAAATCTGATGTGCACAGCACTGTGAGGATTGAGAGTACACTGATACAGTATTTCATCAGGGTGTGAAAATATTTGTCAGTCACTATGGTTTACAGTCACATGTTTTTAATACAATACAGTACATTCTTTAATATCTTTAAAATAAAAATATATAAATCCTGGTATAAATCCTGGTAAAATATTTTATAAATAAATAAAATAATTCATTGGTGCACTGTAGGGGTGGCTGTCAATGATTATGATTCGAAGGAACTCCTTTCTTACCTGCATCCTCTGTCACCACACAACTATACACCCTGCACTAAAACACACCCCTATAAATCATCCTCTTTCTATCCATGCTTCTACTCCTTGCTTCTGGGGATATCTCTCCCAATCCTGGTCCCTGCCTTATTTCTACTTGCTCTCGTCCTCGCCTCCCACATACAACTTCTACTCCTTCTGGTGTTAACCCCTCCAACCTCATACCCATCCCCTGCCACCCTCCCTCCTCTCTCCCTTTCTCCTGTGCCCTATGGAATGCTCGCTCCCTCTCTAACAGGTTCCTCTCTGTGCATGACTTCCTTCTCTCTCACTCCCTGCTTCTCTTTGCTATAACTGAGACCTGGCTCACTCAGTCTGACTCTGCTCTGTAAGCTGCCCTCTCTTATGGTGGCCTTTCCTTCTCCCACACTCCGCACCTTGATGGCAGGGGTGGAGGTGTGGGGCTCCTGCTCTCCTCTCTCTGCCGTTACCAAACTATTCCTATTCCCCCCTCTCTTGCCTTTCCCTCCTTTGAGGTTCACACTGTCCAGATCTTCTCTCCTCTCCCTGTTCATGTGGCGGTCATGTATCGCCCACCTACCTCTACTCATCCCCCTTCTGCCTTTCTCTCTCACTTTGAATCCTGGCTCTCTTTCTTCCTCTCCTCAGACTCCCCTGTTCTTCTCCTTGGGGACTTCAATTGCCACATTGATGACCCCTCTCTCCCTTGGGCTTCCCGCTTTCTTTCTCTAACCTCTTCTTTTGGCCTTCAACAGTGGACTGCAGCCAGCACCCACAAGGATGGCCACTACTTAGACCTGGTTTTCACTAAAAACTTCTCTCTCTCTGATTTCTCCATTTCCCCTTTTCCTCTCTCTGACCATCACCTCATCTCATTCTCTCTATCTCGCTTCTCCCCTTCTCCACCTCCATCTACCCCCCGGTTCTGCAGAAACCTGCGCTCTATTCACTTACCTGACTTTGAGTCCACGTTACACTCCTCCCTCTCCTCTCTAAGCTCTGCTTCAGACCCTGACAAACTGGTCAGGAACTACAACTCTGCCTTGTCCTCCTCTCTTGATCTACATGCCCCGCTTTCTCTCTGCCGCACTCGCCCTTTTAACCCTAGGCCCTGGTTAAATTCCCACACGCGCATGCTGCGTTCCTCCACTCGTTCCTCTGAATGCCTCTGGAGGAAATCTCATACTCTCGCAGACTTCCTTCACTACAAATTTATGCTATCCTGTTTCAATTCTGCCCTCTCGCAAGCTAAACAAGCCTACTTTTCTTCACTAATCAACATGCACAAGTCTAACCCACGCCGACTGTTCTCTGTCTTTGATACTCTACTCAAACCACCCTCAGCTGCCACTCCTTCCTCCATCTCCGCTCAGGACTTTGCTGACTATTTTAAGGAAAAGTTGGAATCCATACGTCAGAACATCCCCTCTGTTTCTTCCTCCCATCCTACACTTCTTCCTAACTCTCCTCCTGCTTTCCTTGACTCTTTTTCCACTGTCTCAGAGGAGGATGTGTCGCTGTTGATCGCCTCTTCTCCCTCTACCACTTGCCCTCTTGACCCCATTCCCTCCCATCTCCTAAAACCTCTTGCTCCTACTATAATCCCTATGCTCACACACATTTTTAACTCCTCCCTCTGCTCTGGAACCTTTCCATCCTCCTTCAAACATGCAACAGTCATACCATTACTGAAAAACAGCAAGCTTGACGCTACCTGTCTTTCTAACTATCGACCTGTCTCCCTCCTGCCTTTTGCCTCTAAAGTCCTTGAACGTCTTGTATTCTGTCGCTTGCTCCATTTTCTCAACACCTATTCTCAGAGGAGGATGTGTCGCTGTTGATCGCCTCTTCTCCCTCTACCACTTGCCCTCTTGACCCCATTCCCTCCCATCTCCTAAAACCTCTTGCTCCTACTATAATCCCTATGCTCACACACATTTTTAACTCCTCCCTCTGCTCTGGAACCTTTCCATCCTCCTTCAAACATGCAACAGTCATACCATTACTGAAAAACAGCAAGCTTGACGCTACCTGTCTTTCTAACTATCGACCTGTCTCCCTCCTGCCTTTTGCCTCTAAAGTCCTTGAACGTCTTGTATTCTGTCGCTTGCTCCATTTTCTCAACACCTATTCTCTCCTAGACCCTCTACAATCTGGCTTCCGCACTGCTCACTCCACGGAAACAGCCCTCACTAAAATAACTGACGACCTCCATGCTGCCAAAGACAGAGGTCATTACACTCTGCTCATATTACTCGACCTCTCTGCAGCATTTGACACCGTGGACCACCCTCTTCTCCTTCACATTCTCCATACTCTTGGCATTCGGAACAAAGCTCTATCCTGGATCTCATCCTACCTCTCCCATCGTACTTTCAGTGTCTCTTCTGCTAATACCTCCTCCTCTATTGATCTCTCTGTGGGGGTACCCCAGGGCTCTGTCCTGGGACCTCTTCTCTTTTCTCTGTATACTCTCTCTCTAGGTGACCTAATAACATCTTTTGGGTTTAATTATCACCTCTATGCTGACGACACACAAATATATTTCTCAACACCCGACCTTACACCTACTGTACAAACCAAAGTTTCTGAATGTCTCTCTGCTATATCATCCTGGATGGCCCTCCGCCGCCTTAAACTCAACATGGCTAAAACAGAGCTCCTCATACTTCCTCCCAAACCTGGCCCTACTACCTCCTTCCACATTACTGTTGGAACTACGATCATTCACCCAGTAGCCCAAGCACGCTGCCTTGGGGTCACACTCGACTCCTCTCTCACATTTGCCCCTCACATTCAAAACATTTCTAAAACCTGTCGCTTTTTCCTCCGCAATATAACAAAGATACGCCCTTTCCTCTGTTGCTCGACTGCTAAAACTCTGACTCAGGCCCTCATTCTCTCCCGTCTTGATTACTGTAACCTCCTGCTGTCCGGCCTTCCTGCCTCTCACCTGTCTCCCCTACAATCTATCCTTAACGCTGCTGCCAGAATCACTCTACTCTTTCCTAGATCTGTCTCAGCATCTCCCCTCATGGAATCCCTCTCCTGGCTTCCGATCAAATCCCGCATCTCACACTCCATTCTTCTCCTCACTTTTAAAGCTTTACACTCTTCTGCCCCTCCTTACATCTCAGCCCTAATTTCTCGTTATGCACCATCCAGACTCTTGCGTTCTTCTCAAGGATGTCTTCTTTCTACCCCCTTTGTATCTAAAGCCCTCTCCCGCCTTAAACCTTTTTCATTGACTGCCCCTCACCTCTGGAATGCCCTTCCCCTCAGTACCCGACTAGCACCCTCTCTATCCACCTTTAAGACCCACCTTAAGACACACTTGCTTAAAGAAGCATATGAATAGCACTGTGGCTATTCTGAACACATGGCACATAAAGCTTGGCCCCCTGCAGATGCACTTACCAGAACTCCCTCCTACTGTCTCTGTACGTTCTCCCTTCCTACCAATTAGACTGTAAGCTCCTCGGAGCAGGGACTCCTCTTCCTTAATGTCTAAAGCACTTATTCCCATGATCTGTTATTTATATTATCTGTTATTTATTGGATTACCACATGTATTACTGCTGTGAAGCGCTATGTACATTAATGGCGCTATATAAATAAAGACATACAATACAATACAATACAATACAATACAAAGTGAACTACGAAGGAAATCGCGTTAAAAAGGCCCTTCCTGCCAATTTAAGGAAAAACATTGTGGAAGAAATGCGGCGCTTTTATACAGTTACAGATCCTGTAATGAAAGGCGTTCGAGACTGCATTAATGGCGTTTTGCGCCATGCAAGGAATCGGCCATGGCTGGACAATGTGGAGGACTGTCAGTGAGACCATACTGTTGTGCTGAACTGTATTGTACTGTACATGTTTTGCCCTACAGTACCTGCTGTACTTAAACAAAGGAGATGTTGTTGTGTGTTTTTTTTCACAGGACATGCACAACTCCAGTCCCTGAGGGCCGCAAACAGGCACGGTTTTCAATGTTGCCCTGAAAACCTGCCCTGTTTGCTGCCCTCTAGGACTGAACTGGTGCAGGTCTGATTGACAGTGTTGCGCACCATCCCACTGTACTGTACTGTATACAGTACTGGGTTTCTTTAATAAAGGAGATGTTACTTAAAATGTCACTTTAACTCCCTTTGCCCCATGCACCAAAAATGTTTTGTGGCAGAAGAATTTAATAAAGGCTGCAGTATGTATTATTGTGTGTTGATGGTTAGAATTGCTGTGCACTTTAAATGTTTCAACATTGTACAGTATTTGTAAATAAATGTTTTTGTACTGACTCCACCAATAAAAGAACATGTTGAATTGCCTCACATTGTTTCCATTTGCTCCTTTGCCAGTGTAACAAATGTAGAGGCTTGCTGCACTGTTTTTTTACTGCCTGGTCGCACAATTGGCGTAGGAACTAGGTCAATTGGCGTGGGAACTAGGTCAATTGGCGTGGGAACTTCTGTTCTAGGGCACCTAGAAATAAAATTCATTTTGCCCCTAGATGTTAGGAACCCCCTCACTTGACCCCAAAGGGTCCGAACAGTAATGGCGGCGAGAAAGGGCCACTTTGGTAATGTGCTTTTAAACTGTCTTTTTGTATCTCCGGTTTCAGGGGTCGTGCAAGACTGATATTTTGCCACTATGGCAAGGGTCCTCCTGCATGAGGACCAGGTACATTTCAACCCGCTCAGACCCACAGAACGGGTTATTTTACATTATATTCGCGCAATTGGCGTGGGAACTACTTAGGGCCGCGGTCAAGTTCACGGGCAATTGGCGTGGGAACTTCTGTTCTAGTGGACCTAGAAATAAAATTATTTTTGCCCCCAGATGTTAGGCACTGTATACCACTGTACAGTATACTGTAGAAGACAAATAATGAAACGATACTGAACATGTAGAATAAATGCATTGTACGGCCGGAAAACATCAGCATACAGTACAATATTATCCATCGAAATCCCCCCATTAGCCGTTTTCTTTTCTGAGAAAAAACAAAAAGAAAAGTTTTAATGTACAGTAATGGTCAGCCCCCTAAAGAAGTACCCAGCCAGCCCCACCAAAATAATACGGCAACAAGACATTACTCACCATTGAATTTCCCATTCAGCTGGCGCCGGCGCCGGTCCACTGCCAGTCCAGCTTTCTTCATCATCCACATCGATAGTTGGCTGCGGGACTAGTCCACCTGTAGTCAGCAGGTGAGGCTTTAAATCGCTTAGGTACATGCAAGCTTCATCAAAACTGCACGCCAAATCCAGCTCAGCCTCAGGCTCAGGCTCAGGGTTGTCACTGACAGTGGGACCGTCATTGGAAGCCGGTGCTGGTGCTGGTGCTGGTGTATTGCTTGGCACCGACTTTCGCTTCTTAGTTGGTTTTAACACGACCCTTTGCCTTTTGCCGCCTCCATGATCACAGATACGGGAAAAATACGGTGACACACAACAATACCCTCCAACAAATTGGGGCTCAATATGGTGAAAACAGGGGTCACTACATAACCTTTTCCTTACTGCACGCTTCCACGTATGAGGAGTTGGCGAAAATTTGTAAAAGTCATATTTTTCGATAAAATACTGATAAATTTGAGCAACTGTTGCCATCTTATCCTCTGTTGCATTAATCGCGGCCCATATCAAATACGCGTAACTTCTGTCAGGTTTTTGGAAAGCAGGCTGCACTTGAACACTCATGGTGGGTCTCTGCAGAATAGTGTAACAAAAACTGAAACTGGTCTTTGTCTTTCTTTAATATGAAAAGCCTAAATTGATACATTTTTGCAACCTCTTCCTTCAGTCTCAAGGCCAAGGCCAAGTTACAATAGCACACTGTGGTACGGTATCTTTTTTAAACGAAACACCTGCAAGCCGACACATTACTGATTCGGCGCATTACAATTCATGAATTTCTGCCATCTGGCGGACACGCGAAGCATTGCAGCCTATTAAAATCCGAACCATTATCAATAAACACATCAACCGCGCGTCAGCCGGGCATGACCCTGGCTGGGAGCCCGGCATGCTCCGGGTGAACAGTGTGGCATTCCAGGAACATGCCAGGTACAAGCCAGTGATTACTTCGAATAAAAGCTGCCGCTGCTGTATATATATATATAAATATATATATATATATATATATATATATATATATATATATATGCAGTGGTCGACAAATCACCCAAAAATCTACTCACCGAACAAAAAATCTACTCGCCACCTAGTCCCGCCCCCAACCCTGCTCTAGTCCCGCCTCCAACCCCGCCCGCTTTAAAAAATCAAATCAAATAAATTTAATAAATTCCTAGAAAGAACAACATTAATTTTTAACATAAGTTTATTTATTGTACTACATTATACTACAATTAGTCCTTGTTACGTGTGTGTGTGTGGGTGTGTGTGTATGTGTGTGTATGTGTGTATGTATGTGTGATCTTACCTGATCTGCAGTCCAGGTACCTCATTCTCGCAATGTTATATGTTGAAGGTGAGGTGTTTCTTACCTGTCTTCTAGGTTAGGGGGGATTCCAATGTCTCCTGTGTGAAGCTTGAGTCAGATCTGGAAGTAAGCCTTATAGGTTATTTCAGTGTAGGTATAGGGCAGTTAAGATATATAGGGTAAGTAAGATATCCAGGTTCAGAGTGTGAGACAGTGTGAGAGAGAAACAGAGAGTGGGTGAGAGAGAGAGAGTGACACAGAGAGAGAGAGAGAGCGAGAGCGACACAGAGAGAGAGAGCGACACAGAGAGAGCGACACAGAGAGAGCGACACACACAGAGAGAGAGAGAGCGACACATAGAGAGAGAGATAGAGCGACACAGAGAGAGAGAGAGCGACACACAGAGAACGACACAGAGAGAGAGCGACACACACACACACACAGAGAGCGACACACACACACAGAGAGCGACACACACACACAGAGAGGGTGAGAGAGAGAGAGACCAAGTCAGTCATCCTACTCTCACACACTCTCACACACACTCTCACACACACTGACACACACTGACACACACACAAACACACACACTCTCTGACAGACACACACTCACACACACACTCTGACAGACACACATACACACACACACTCTCTGACAGACACACACACACTCAGACACACACACACTCTGAAAGACACACATACACACACACTCACTGACAGACACACACACACCCACCCACACACTGACAAACACACACACACACTCTGACAGACACATACACACTCTGACGGACACATACACACACACACACACTCTCTCTCTGACAGACAGACACACACACACACACACACACACTGACAGACACACACTCTGACAGACACACACACACACACACACTCACACACACACTCTCTCTCTCTCACACACACTCCCACACACACTCTGACAGACACACACTACCAGAAACGGCGTCGGGAGTCCAGCTGACCATCAGAGGTATGCTGGAGTCATCGGGGGCTGCGGGCAACATCGGGAGCTTGCGGGAGACATCAGAGGTTTGAGGGGGCCTGCGGGGCATACGACGGCCAATGGCAGTATGCGGGGGCCTGCGGCGGCAGCAATTGGGGGTATGCGGCGACCATTGGGGGTATGTGGGAGCCTGTGGGGTAAGCGGGGGGCATTGGGAGGTATGCGGGGGCCAATGGGGATATGCGGGGGCCATTGGGGATATGTGGGGGCCTGCGGAGGCACTCTCTGGCTGCTACAGGGAGGATAAACGTGCTCAGAGAGGCGGGGGAGGAGGGAGGGCACTGCTCAGGGTGCCGGAGGCGGGTTCATGTTGCTGCAGGAGCTTACTCCGCTTTTTTTTTTTCCTCCAGAGCGAGCGGGGGAAATTAAACAGCAGCGTGAGCAGGGAAAAATTAAAAAAAAAAACATGTGTGCTGCTTGGGCCAATAGGAGCTCACCATGGTGTTAAATCCACTCACCCGTGGCGTGCAGATGTATAGGTTTGTCGAACACTGTATATATATATATATATGTCATTTGGATTGCTACTGGGTTTGTAACCAAAATGTATACAAGAGAGAAAGTCCCCAATAAAACATCCAAATCATTTAGTACATTAATACAGTATGTATTTTATCTGTATTCTTTGTTCATAAATTAGTCATTTAATTCAATATTTTGCTCAAAATATTTTAAGCCTACAACCACATTACAATAAACCCATTTCAGTAACAACCAATATTACCCTGTCTTATTTATTTCTTCCACTGCATAGAGAGCAGAGAGGAAACAGAAAATACTGCAGCCAGACAGATATGCGATACCTAAAGGGTTACAATTTAAGAAACACTAAGGGGCTTATGCAGAGAGGATCGGAAAGTGAATTGCGCCATCTTCTGGCCAAAAAACTTGCCAGAAAACCTTTTAGTCAGGAGAAAATGGCGCGATTTTTAAAATCCGCCAGAACAGTTTTGTAAAGTGTAAAAGTCGCCACACTCGTGGCGAGAACCTGGAACTCGCCATGCTATTTTAGCGTGCAATGCCAGAAGGACCGAAGCGCTGGAACGCGCCATTCTGCCCTTTACTATGGCGTGTTCCAGGTAGCCAGGAAAACTTGGCTATTTTACTAACATCTGCTAAAAGAAGGTAAAGGCGCTTTCTGCATACGGCCATAATTTATCCCAAATTTGTGGATATTTCATTGCCATTTTCCCTGTTAATCTCTATCCTCTCTGCATAAGCCCCTAAATGTGCTATGTATGAGCTATAGTGCAGTTAAGTGTGGAAGAGAAGAGGTGGAAGCAGTTCAACCCAATGCCGTGTCTAAGTGGATATACATTTCCATAACATATTTTTAAGCGTCTTATTAAACCGTTCAACTAGTCCATCTGTTTGCAGATGATAAACCGAGGGCCGTACCGACTTCAATTTTAACAGACCACAGACATCCTTCATGAGCCTGGACATAAAATTTGTTCCCTGGTCTGTTAAAATTTCAGTAGGAAACCCCACTCGGGAGAAGACCTTAATTAATTTGGTCGCTACAACCTTAGCGGATGTCATTCTCAATGGAATAGCTTCTGGGTACCTTGTAGTATAATCTACTTTGATGGGTATATACTGGCACCCTGCAGCACTTTTTTCCAGGGACCCACAATATCCACACCTATCCTTTTGAAAGGGGTCTGTACTATTGGGATAGGCACCAAAGGGATCCAACATTCTGACACTCAGGGCATGAATCACAGAAGTCCCTTACCGCTCTTTAAATTCCTGGCCAATAGACAAACGTTCCATGAGGTGGATTCGGGTTTTCTCCCTTCCCAGATGCCCTGAACAAGAAAGAGTATGAGCTAAATGTAATACCTCTTTTCTATAGGGTCTTGGCACTAACAGTTGCATTTGTATCTTTTGAGTTTGCTTCTATTTCTCAACTCGATATAAGAGATCGTTATACAACTCAAAATGAGGAAAAATACTGACTCCCTGTGGGTTTATTACTTCCTTGTCTACCACTGCCACATGGTCATATACCCGGCTTAAGGAATCGTCATTTTTTTCTCTACCAGAAAATTTGAAAAACCCAACAACATCTCAGCCTCTAGTAAGTGAGGGTTATCTATTCCCTGCCCCTTCACCCATTGGGGAACACATTTCTGACTAGTTTGGGGTACCTCTAACTGTTGGGCGGTACAACTCTTACAACCTGGCGGGTACCTTTCTTTTTTTTTTCTATCCTGTGCTGATTTTTGGATTCCGGGGGCGGAACCTGGAAGGAAACAGTTCTAGGTCACTAAAAGGGACCAATTCCCCCAGCATTATCTCTGTATTTCTCGTCGCCTGGGGGCTAAGGGACAAAAAGAAGTTGTGAATAATTTGTCAAAGAACCTCCAATCCCAACCTAAGATCACTGGGTATGAGATTTCTTTGCCGACTCCCACCAACAAACCTTTGTGTGTCCTCCGACCGTTAGTTTTACTTCTTCACCAGGGAACTCCTTGACATCCCTATGTATACATTCAATTCATACCTGGGACAACCCTTTAAATGTATATAAGGCCACCAGGTCCTGTTGTACCAGTGTCTGGCTACAGCCAAAATCCACCAACCCCTTCACCTTAATTCCTTCTACTTCCAAAGATATGAGGAATTTAATTCTGGCAGGGCCTATTGCCTCCCTCAGGGTCAAGTAGGCATTTGCATAGTTACAGTCCATTTGGGGACAATGTCGGGACATGTGACCCGGTTCACCACACGAAAAACACACTATGGGATCTGCGACAGACACCAACTTCCTTCCCGCTTCTGGAGCCTCTTGTAGCCTCATGGGACAACCCTCTAGTAGGGCCTGGTTGGCGCATACAAGGTCCCATATTGAATGCAGCCGGAACCCTCCATTTGGCCCCTGAGCCTCTTCCTGGTGGAGGAAAATTGCCTTTTCCAAATATTCTGGGTGTCTTTAATGGCCACCTTTACCCCCCCCCCCCTCAGACCATGCGCACAGGACTGTTCTGCAGCCAAAAAGTTCTCCATTAGTCTGGAAGCTTCAACGAGGGTCATGGCTGAATGCCGACAAACCCATTCCATTCCACCTAGCAGCAAAACCCGCAAAAACTGTTCTAGGATGACTAACTCTTGACCTTGAAGGAACTGTGGGTCTCTGGTTTTAGCCAGCAACAGCAGTAGTCCTGTACACTTTGGGCTAGGACTTGGGGTCGCATACCTGGGGTATACCGCTCTTCTCAGAAGTGTTGACGATAGGTATTCTTTGTTATCCCTATGCGATCCAGGGTTGATGCCATGACTTGGGTGTAGTCGAGTGCTGCTGTATTGTCAAGGGCACAATATCCATGACCAGGCGGGCGGTCCAGTTCTCCTTGGGTTACCGTGAACAAAATGCCGCTCACTCGAATATTATGAGGTAGGCTGTCTGTCTTTTAAACCTCCCCTTTACAATCAGCTAGCAGACCTACCAGGTAGGATGTGGTTCTTTTGGTCTGCTAAAGTGAGAGAGTTTTTAAACATCTTGTATACTCCCTCACGTGCCCTAATAATTATAATGAACAAAAAAAGAGAGCGCAAAATAAATCATATATATATATATATATATGTAGCCCTTTTTCTGAACCCTCCCAAAGGAACTACTGGTCGCTGTACAACACCTGCGGCTCCAGGAGATCTGAGCCTCCGCTAGCTGGGAGCTTGGGGTAACACTTACACCTTTACATAGCGCAGCGCCTCAACTTACCCAGGATCCCCGTGACGTGAGATTCCCCTGGGCAAGAAATACAACAACACACATACTAATACTTTACTAACGTACATAGAAAACATAACACAACATAACCTGCACAGAATGACGGGTGTCCCTCTCTGGAGGAAACACTAGCTACTATGCCTCGCAGGACACTTCCCCAACACCAGGTGATCCCACCCAGTGTCAAAAGAACCCCACCCAATGTCCCGCACTCTTGCAGAGATCGTGGGTGACTGCGCAGTCACAATTAAGCTAAGGGCCCGGTGGTACACTTATGTATTGTAGATACCTGCCGAGCACTCCGGTGCTCGGATCAGCAACGCTTCACAAAGGGTCAGACGTACAATGAATCCGTCTGATCCTATCCTGGCGATATTCTCTGTGGACCCCAACGTGGGTCCGAACTCCGTCACTGGAACCGCAGCATCCGCTGAGTCCCTAACTATCTAGGTGGCATTCGCTACACTATAGGCCGTCACTATAGCACAGCAACCTGTAGTGACTTTGGGGAAACTCCTAGGGGCCTACAGGGGTTAATGACCTGTCCCACTCCCCTAACTCTCCAAGTCCCCTAAGCCTCACTAACAACTAGCTAACTAACAGCGCCTGCAGCAGACACACTGCACACACAGTCAACCTGCAGCAACAGCAACACACGCTGCACACACTGTGCCTACTTGTCAGGGCTCACAGCACTACCAGCCGTGATTCACTGACAAGCCTGCACCCTCTCACACCTAAGGGCAACCTCCCTATCTCGGGCCGTCCCTTATCAATTACCCACTACCCTAACAGGGAATGGGGCCTGCCTGGGACTTGGGATCCTTACCTGGTGTAGAAGCCACGTGCTCCTTACACCCTTCCTTCCCCTTCCTGTGCCCAGCTCCAACTCCTGTAAGTGACAGAGCCCCTATCCTTAGGCTATCCCTGGCAACACTTACTTCACTGAGCGACTCAGAGCTATCTTGGGCCTTGGGAACTGCTGGCCTAGTGCACGGAGTCACTCCCTCCTGCACCCAACCTCCTTCCCTTGGCTGCGCCTCGTTCTCACTGCCTAGCGTGGCCTCAGCACGCGAAATGTATCTCTTCTGGCTGTCTGGGAATCCTTGGCCCTCATTGGCCACTATCAGACACCTGGTGCCTGCCTCCCTATGCCTCCTGGGAGTTGTAGTTCCCAGGAGGCTGCTAAAGCATTGGGGCCGCGTGCGCAATTCTCCTGCGCATGCGCGACCAGTCTGGGTCCTTCCCTGCGCATGCTGGCCACTGCGCATGCGCGAACTATCGCGCAATGGCGGCACCCCGTTCCGCGAGCCGCCCGGACCCCAGCAACGCGATCGCGGCCCTAACAACGGGCCGCTCGCGTCCCCGGCAACCGGCCGCCTCAGGGAACAGCGCCCGGCTCCCTGCACTAGCCCCTACCCTCGCGTTATGCCGGCGGGTCCATCAGTGGCAACGGCGGCACCCGCGATCGCTCGGCACTCGCGGAGGGGGCTGCCAGAGGGAGAAAACAGACCAGGGCTACATATATATATATATATATATATATATATATATATATATATATATATATATATATTGTCAGTAGCAGATACAGTACAACTCCACCCCTCCCCTTGGGGGAGGGGGGGGGGGGATGAAGAGATCTCTTAATAAGCTATTCATTCACATTTGTGTGCAAGGATCCAAAGATTTAGTGGGATGCGTGAGCTTAACCAAAGGAATAGGGTTCACGTGACATCCCAAAATTGTTACCAATTTACCTAGACATGCGCAATTTATCAAGTACAAAGCCCAAACCTATTTCATTGTATATATTACCTGTATTTGTATCATTTGGAGTGCTACTGGATTTTGACTAAAATGTATACAAGAGACAAACATATTTTTTTATCTTTTTATGCTATTTCCTCCCCAAACTTACTTTGGAAAGAGGAATTACACAGTCCTGATATTTGCTAGGAATTTACTCTCTAATAAACCGTCGGTGTTCTGAGAAGGAGCTTAGTGTATCCAAATAAGGCCTCTGCAAGCAGGTAATGTGTTCAGGTTTCTATAGAACATTCACAAGTAACAATAGTCCTTGAAAAGGCTTAATACTGTAGTTACAATTTTTGAGTCCCAATCAAACCATTCCTGCTTTGTACAATATGATGAATCATACAAGGAAAGAAAATAGTGCCTTTGGCTTCTTCAGTGTAATATACTGTACATGTGCTCTGTATTTGAGAAATACATATTTTCAAATCCCTTAATATAATGCATTGCGTCCCTCATTCTTGCACCTGAAGCAAAGGGGTTAACAAAACAAAGGAAATTCCAAATCAGATCATGCAGGCAAAGCAATTCTTCTTTGTTCTGCTTTGGCATCTGAGAAACCACCTAAACAGTAGGACTCCACTCTACAGTACAGGTAATTAATCTTTTCTGCTAGAAGCTAGGATTTCTATGTAGGAAGTCAGGGATTTGAGTTAAGTCAATGACAAGAGCTACTGTTATAAAATAAGAGATGGGGATTATGGGCCAGTTTTCACTACATAACTTTTCTGATGAAATGTCACAACTATTTAGACAACGCTTATGATGCCAGCTAATCTTTAAGGTTGACTGAGAGTAGCAACCCTCCCCAGAAGCCTTTGGAGCCTATTCACTAATCTTTGATAAGTGACTGAATGCTGGTTAAGTTCACTTTTCAAGTGATTTTGCATTCACAGATCTTTGATAACATGGCAAAATCGCGTGAAAATTGCTTTGTAATGAGCGTTATCACTCTTGCTATAACAATTAGTGCGGTAGCTAGAAAAATGCCCCAAATCGATTTTTTTTTGCAGTAACTGCTATTCACAAAGCTCTGAGATGCAAATCACTGGTTAAACAATCATATTTTTTTCTCACTATCTAAAGGGTGGTGAAATCGAAAACGTGTGTAGCCCTGTGTTGTTTGGGCTATAGTTCTGCCCTCCTCCTGGCAGTAATCCTTGCGTAAGGGAGGTTTGCCAGGAGTTATCATGGGTTTTCCTCACCTCAAGCACGTAAACTGAGACAGTGAAGGCAGGTCACCTGACTCTGTGTCCAATCAAGAGACACAGGGGCGGTGCCTGTTGAAACTACTTAGAGCATTACACTTCCTATTTAGTTCAGTTGAAGTGTTGGAGTGGAGAGAGGAGTGAGAAAAACAGAATTACACTACCGACACACTTTATCACACTGCGGCCAGATCCGCAAGCCGGGAGATTTCCCGGCTTGCTAGTGGCCGCCCCTCGGCGTGCCGCGCGTCATAGACGCGCGGTCACGCGTCTTCGGGAGCGTGCGCCCCCTGCACGCGCGTCCAGGGGCTCCCCGAGGGAGCCCTGGTGTCCCGCGATCGCGGACAGCGGCAGGGGGTTCCGGGGGACCCGGCGGACCCGGCAGCGGTAGGGAGAGTGCCCCGATCGGAGGGCGCTCTTCCGCTGCTTCGGCGCGCGCCCGTCACTCTCGGGCGCGCGCCAGGCTACTGCTGCGGCCAAGAACGGGCAAATGCTCGAATAAACTTGGCCGCAGCAGTAATTGAGCTCAAACCTGCCCCTATAACGAAATGTATCAATGACCCTATACCTTTATGGAGAATGGAGCTGGAAAATAATTGTCGATACATTTATGGAAAACAAATATTCAAATCCTGTAATCCTCCCAAATTGGCTTGCAATTATTAGTGAAATTCTATATTCCATCACATACCATCTTGCTTAAATTGCTTTTGCCTCACGAAGTCCAGTATGCTGATTTGAAGCTTTTAAAAAGTAAAGTTGACAGAAAGCTCTTCCAAAGCTTGTTTTGGGTATGAGGTTGAGCACTAAGCACTTGTCCAAACTATGCGGCAATGGTTTTTTGATGCAATTTGATGCTTGCTGTGTAATTTTATGCCATATGCTAATTTTGTATGCAAGTGAGGCAAACCCTAAAATTTTAAGACTCCAATTTAATATGCTGTGAAGTCACTTCACAGTGTTGGAAAGCGAGCAGCTCCATTCAAATGAATGGAACAAACTTTCTGCTTTGACACCAAGAAGCAGTTTCACAGCATATTAAATAAGGTCCTAGGAATAAGATCTGGCTAGAGATAACAGATGTAAGTTAGTTTTGTGGCATTTGGAAGGAGAACTCAAAGAAATGTGAACTAGTCCATTGAAGCTATCATGTCATGCTACTGTATATTGCAAGTATGTATGTGTACGTATAGTGTGAGAGGCCATGGGAAAATTGCATAGTCTTTCTGGGTACAAATTCCAGACAGAATGGTACAGCAAGGACAGATGTTTTGGTAATTTGAGATACAGTATGCAAAATAATTGCACAAATTTGCAAATTTGGCACATTTTGATATTATCAGCCACTCATTAATTAAATTACAAGGCAGAAAGAAGGCCAGCATTTATTATGATTTTGTTACTGTATACAGTATATATATAAAATGGTAACTATCAGCTAATATTTAAACATGCTATGCATATACATTTACCTACCTAACCCACGTTGGCAGTAAACTATTAAATTAACTTATTCAGAAAAGAGAAAGCGACTGGTTTCATTTTTCACTATGATTAGTAACAGAGCATGGGTTAATTGTCACAAAAATTGCTGCTAGCTATGAGAGGATTAATGAACGATATATTCATATAGCCAGTGGTCGACAAATCACCCAAAAATCTACACGCCGAACAAAAAATCTACTCGCCACCTAGCCCCGCCCCCAGTCCCACCCCTTTAAAAAAAAAAAATTACTAGTAAGAACAACATTCGTTTTTGACATTAGTTTATTTATTGTATTACATTATACTACGATTAGTTCTTGTTATGTGTGTGTGTCTGTGTGTGTGTGTGTGTGTGTGTATGTGTGTATGTGTGTGTAAATGTCGGATTTAGAAAAAAAAGCCAGATGCGAATGACTAGTTTCCTGCACCCTTTAACCAGTGTCTGGACGCCCCCGCTTAACATTAACTAAAGCAGCAATCCCACCTGGGATCTTATCTGACTCGCAGTCCCTCAATGTCCAGGTACCCTCATTCCCGCAATGTTATA
This sequence comes from Ascaphus truei, assembly GCF_040206685.1. NCBI lineage: Eukaryota > Metazoa > Chordata > Amphibia > Anura > Ascaphidae > Ascaphus > Ascaphus truei. The sequence goes on along the minus strand of NC_134483.1, from coordinate 140,376,052 downwards.
AGTTGGAGGGGAGGGGTTCCCTACCTATCTTCTGAGTTAGGGGGAATCCCGATGTCTCCCATGTGAAGCTTGAGTCAGATATGAAAGAAAGCAGTATACGTTATTTCAGTGTAGGTATAGGGCAGTTAAGATATATAGGGTAAATAAGATATCCAGAGAGTGAGACAGAAAGAGTGTGAGAGAGAGTGAGACAGTGTGAGAGAGTGAGACAGAGTGTGAGAGAGTGAGACAGAGTGTGAGAGAGAGTGAGACAGAGTGTGAGAGAGTGAGACAGAGTGTGAGAGAGAGTGAGACAGAGTGTGAGAGAGAGTGAGAGAGAGAGTGAGACAGAGTGTGAGAGAGTAAGACAGAGTGTGAGAGAGTGAGACAGAGTGTGAGAGAGTGAGACAGAGTGTGAGAGAGTGAGACAGAGTGTGAGAGAGTGAGACAGAGACAGTGTGAGAGAGAGTGAGACAGAGAGAGTGTGAGAGAGCGAGACAGAGAGAGAGAGACAGAGAGAGAGACAGAGAGAGAGCGAGAGACAGAGAGAGAGCGAGAGACAGAGAGAGAGCGAGAGACAGAGAGAGAGCGAGAGACAGAGAGAGAGCGAGAGAGAGCGACAGACAGAGAGAGAGCGAGAGACAGATAGAGAGCGAGAGACAGAGAGAGAGCGAGAGACAGAGAGAGAGCGAGAGAGAGAGCGAGAGACAGAGAGAGACAGAGAGAGAGCACGAGAGACAGAGAGAGAGCACGAGAGACAGAGAGAGAGCGCGAGAGACAGAGAGAGAGAGACAGAGAGAGAGACAGAGAGACAGAGAGAGAGAGACAGAGAGACAGAGAGAGAGAGCGAGCGACAGAGAGAGAGCGCGAGAGACAGAGAGAGAGCGCGAGAGACAGAGAGAGCAAGAGATAGAGAGAGAGAGAGCGACAGAGAGAGAGAGCGAGAGTTGTGCGACAGAGAGAGACAGAGAGAGTGAGAGAGACAGACAGAGCGAGAGAGGGAGACAGAGAGAGCTTGAGAGAGAGGGAGACAGATACTGGGTGGGGGGGTGACTGGGTGAATGGGTGGGGGTGAGGTGACTGGGTGACTGGGTGGGAGTGGGGTGACTGACTGGGTAGGGGGGGGGGGGGGTAATTCTGGTGTCCTGCACACACACACTCACTTTCTCTCCCATACACAGACACACTTTCTCTCTCATACACAGACACACGCTCTCTCTCATATACACAGACACACTCTTTCTCTCATACACACACACACACACATACACTCATATACACACGCATGAGGGGCGTAAAGTGCAGGGGGAACTGCAGCAGAGGAGTGGAGGGGAAAGGGTGCTGCTGAAGGGAGGCTCTTAGCAGCTGTAGGTGGGGGGGGGTGATCGGTACCTGGGCACCCTGGGGGTGGTGGTATGTGGGCTGCCAGGGAGGGGGGTCTCAGAAGGCTGTGGGGGACTATGGCTCCTTGGGGGAGCGGTGAGGGAGGGGATTCCTGCAACCGAAGTCTCTCTTACCTTCATGGCAGTGGCTGGAGCCGGCTGGCTTCTCTCTCTCCCTGCAGTTCTCTCTCTCCTCTTCCTCTCCAGCAGGCACCGGAGTGAGGCGAGGGGGGGGTGGCTGGCTTCCTATTCCTGCTGCAGCTTCTCCTCTGTCCCTGGCTGCCGGTAAAGGAAGGAGGGGGGAGATTCCTCTCCGTGCTGCAGCTTCTCCTCTGTCCCTGCGGCTGCCGGTGCAGGAAGGGGGGGGGGAGATTCCTCTCTGTGCTGCAGCTTCTTTTCTCCCTGCCGGTGTAGTGCGGTGGGCTGGTCTCCAGCACAGGACGGATGGGCTGCGAGGGGGAATCCACACACAAATTTTCAGCGTCCCTGTAGGCCAGCCACGCGGCGCACCGATTGGGAACCACAGAGCTAGAGAAATTTTTTTTTTTTTTTTTTTTTGGTGCAGGGGATTTTTTTTTTTTTTGCAGAGCAGGGGAAATCTACTGGCCACGAGCCAATTTCCACTCGCCAGGTGCGAGTGGGGTAATAGGTTTGTCGATCACTGCATATAGCACTGAGAAGGCTAACTAGCTCACTAATTAAAGTAGTGGGGTCAGGTTATCATGGAAAGATTTATTATTACTGCAACCGAGGGATTATTAAAAAGTTGACAACAGTTTATGAGCCAAATTGACTGAGGAGTTTTTTTTAGGAAAAAGATGGTAAATTTCCGCCCCCCCCCCCCTCCCCCAAAAATGCTAGGTAAGGTGATCGAAATATGAAGTCGCATGACTCTGCATATATGGTCATCTGGCAAAAATCAATAATGTTTTAATTTTTTTACAGCTTTTGGGGAAAACTTCATCAAAATGATGACATTTCACCCATTTTGGAGCAATTTTAGCTGTTGAAAAAAATGTCTGTACAATTTGCTCCACAAGATTGCATACTACAATTGCCATTTCTGATACATTATGTGAACACCTGTATGTTACATGTCTGGGTAAGGCTAGCATGTTTTGTTATTTATAAGTATAAATATGACATAAAATGAAAGGACTGAAATGAGGTGGGTGGCCTCTGATATAAGCTACAATAAGTCACTTGAGTTATATAACACATTTTATTGGTCTGCCGTTTTCTATAAAACCATAATCCATGAGGATTTCAAAATAGTTACATATTTCTTTTATTTCTTTAACAATGTTTGAGATTGTATTAACAGCTACAGCATGAAAATGCATCAACATTAGTAGGTAAATTAGGTATTGTAGTCTGTGATGTTCAATATACTGCTGTTAAAATCACAAAGTTTTTCAGGTAGTATGCAGAAGGCAGTTTGGATTGTTTCAAAAATGAGTACAAAATCAGAGGAAGATTCACCTGTTCCTACAGCAATGTCGTCTACCTCATCATGTGCATGAAATGCCCAGGGGGCTGCTACTACATAGGTGAGACGGGACAGGGGCTAAACAAGAGAATGAATCTGTATAGCCACAGCATCACACACGGAATAAGAGACAGTCCTGTCAACAAACATTTCTCTGACCATAAGATGAACGATCTGAAGGTGGCCATACTCAAAGGCAATCATAGAACACCGAAAGAGACAAACGGTTGCATGAATACAAATTTATGCAACTGTTCGCGACTCTTAGCAGTGGCCTAAACCGAGACCGAAGTTTTATGAGTCACTACTGACATGAGAGAACTCTCTTCCCATGAGTGCTAAAGGCCATGTCTATCCATACAGTACTATGCTATATGTATGCACACAGCTTTCTCTTACACATACAAATACTCTATGTAATTCCATCCCTATATACCAATAGGGACCACATAGTATCTGCACACACTTTTAGTAATGCAACACCCTCTCAAATTTCCACACCTACCCACACCATTGATATATTTAGGGAGGGATGATCTCTAGTCACATTCCAAGATGCACTGTATTTGAGTAAACCCTCTGCCTGCTTTATTCAATGTAACATCGCCGGAAGAAGAGATCAGTGTATCTCGAAAGCTCGCACAAATAAAAGCATTTTGTTAGCCACAGAACGGTATAGTCTATTTATTTTATATATATATATATATATATAGATATATATATGAACAAAAAACAAACAAAAGCGCAAGCTCCATAGCATGTAACTGAGTAATAAATAAGGTACATTTATTTAAAAAATCAGCAACCCATAAGAATGTGCACTTACAGGATTTCAAACAGAACCATTCGTGGGAGAGAAATCTCTATTGTGGTCATCTGCGGTGGTAGGGTGAGTTCCAGGTTTGCAGAGTGGATGTAAACAGCCCAGGTTCACCATGAATTGGCAGCAAGATATAAAGGCATCCAATGCCTGCACGTCTTTTGCTTCCTCATACAATGATTGCTAACACTTGAAATTACCGCCAGCCGGAGCGCAGGGAAACCAGGGACTCCATATACACCAACACAAACGCAATGACGTCACAGCTCTACGCGTTTTGTCACACTGCGGCGACTTCCTTATTTTTTACTCAGTTACGTGCTATGGAGCTTGCGCTTTTGTTTGTTTTTTGTTCATAGATTCCAAAAGTGGTTGGCTATACCACTCCCCTTAAAGCTGCAAAGACGCTCCCTGGATCTTCTATTGGGACTATATTTCTCTCTGGATTTTTTGTTTGAGTGGAACATTCAATTTGGATTTTCCTTTTTTTTCACTATCACGATATGGTTTGTAGATATTATTAGGTTAATTGTGGTAATTTTAATTTATTTAAATATTTTAAATATGTTATTATAATTTATCATTTATTAGGGTTATTTCACATCCTCTTTAGTGCTACTTAATTTTTGTGTTGTCTTTGTTAGATATATATATATATATATATATATATATATATGTATATATATATATATATATATATAGAGAGAGAGAGAGAGAGAGAGAGAGAGAGAGAGAGAGAGAGAGAGAGAGAGAGAGAGAGAGAGAGAGAGAGAGAGAGAGAGAGAGAGAGAGAGAGTAAGGTTTACAAAATGTGTACAAACAATATCAGATTGTATCAATGGATGCTGCCACAAGGTATAAGTTATACTCATGACAAGAGTTATATAAGAAAAAGAAACAAATGGCGCAAACCGAAAATAGATGGATGAAAAATAGTTAAAAACCACCTACAGTGGACAAATAGGAGATCTGGCACATATTTGGTGGTATTGTCTAGTAATGGTTATGGATTATGGATTTATGACAAGTTCCTATCTTCCTTCATTTCTACAATTCTACTCTGAGTCTACACTGATATTGAGCGTCAGTCTTCACATCACTTTACAATTGTATTGTCTAGTAATGCAGACGTACTGGAGGATAGTTCTGAAACTAATAAAGGATGTGACAGATATCATGATCCTGTTAGATCCAATTCTAATCATTCTGTAGCAGCAGCATAGAAAAAGACACTCCCGTCCTCCAGAAGAGGTAATCAGAAGGGTCAATGGTGTTCTATTAATGGAGAAACTTACCTCATTCTTGAATGATACCACAAGGAAGTATGATAGGCTCTGCCAGCCCTGAGATGTTGGATAGAGGTATGACCCCGGAAGGAGAGAGGGTCTGGGAGTGCTGAGTGTAAAATATGTTGTTTATCAAATGTTGTATGATATGTAATGTGACTGTTGTGTTGGTAAGAAATGTGATACACAATGGTTGTCTCTCCCCCCTTTCCTTTTTTCTTTTTTGTACCCCTTCCTTTCCCATTTATGTTTGAAAAATCTCATTAAAATATAAGTAAAACAAAAAAAAAACACCTACAGGGACATTGATACAATGAAAGTCCATAAATAATTTCAGGATGAGGCAAGACCTAAAAAACGAGAGTTGCCAAATATAGTGAAGTAAGCTGTATTAGGATTACAGCGCACGTACAGAAGCTACTTACAATGTAGCAGTAGGTATCAAGCGTTTCAGGATAAAATCCTATCCTTGCTGCAATGGTGAGCTGTGTAGCTTTGGGATCAGGGCTCCATAAGGAACTCCATTTGAACGCCGTAGCTAGCACTGTCACTCCAGTTCCCCTCCTCCTAAATCACAAAATCTTGCGATATTTTTACAAGGATGCCCCCTGCATGGAGCCCTTAAATAAGCAGACTCTAGCTATGGTACTGTATGCTGGAGATCCCACTGGTTGTACCAATCACAAAAGAGCAGTATGCAGGTGATAGGCATGTACAAACTGCATAAATAATGATTAGTTAATAGGAACACTTTTATAACTTAACAGAGTTAATAAAAATTCATATTTTATACTTTATTGTAAACTAAAAAGGTATAATAAAAATATAAGATATAATAAAAAGGCAGATGGAGGTACTATATGTCAGTATTACAGAAAGGTATATTCGAAGTTGCAGGCATTGTGAAAATTATATAAAAATTCAATTTATAGGTGATTGGCCATAGCCTATCTGAATACAATTTAATGTGTTTATTCAGTAAAAAATGCACCTAAGTCAGTGTCCAAATTGAGACCTAAAGGTACTACAGTTCTCATAGTGAGTATCCATCTAGTCTCAAGTTTGGATATGGCATTGATAGTCAGCAATTGTTTATGCAGTCTGTTAATGCCTATCACCTGCATTCTGCTCCTTTGTGATTGGTACAACTATTGGGTCTCCAGCCTATCATAGCTTGAGTCTGCCTATTTAAGGGCTCCATGCAGGTGACAAGACATACCCCGAAGAAGTCTTTTTAGAAAAAACGCGTAGGGTTAAGGTCTACTGCAAGATCGTTTCCATTTAGCTCTTCCACTGACTTTTTATATACTTATATATGCTGCATTAAGGCAATTGGGACTGCAAATATTAATTTCCCAAGAGAAATGGAGACACTTCCGGGTTTTGACGTCATCCTCGCCAAAATATAAAGAGATTTGGTGTTTTAGGAGGAGGGGTACTGGAGCATCAGTGATGGCGTTCGAACGGCATTCCTCATGGAGAACTGATCCCAAAGCTACCCAGCTGACTGCTGAAGCAAAGATAGGATTTTATCCTGAAACGCTTGAAACCTACTGCTACATTGTAATTAGCTTCTGTACTTGCGTTGTACTCCTAATATAATATACTTCACTATATTTGGCATCAATCTAATTTTTTAGGTTTTTAGGTCTTGCCTAATCCTGGTATTACAGCTAAACCCCGTTATAACGTGGTGCTCGGGGTCCACCCCGAGTCCACCGCGTTAGTAACGGGGTCGCGCTAATTAAAAAAAAAAAATGGCCGCCGCGCTCCTGATCGGGAGTGAGGAGGGAAGGAAGTTAAATAAATAAATAATTTTTTTTTAAAAATGGCGGCGATTCATCCGTCCTCCCTCTCAGCCCCCTGGTTTTGCACGTGTCTGTGTCCTCCCAGCGTGTGTGTGTGTGCGTGCGTGTGTGAGAGAGAGACAGACAGTGTGTGTGTGCGTGCGTGTGTGAGAGAGAGAGAGACAGAGTGTGTGTGTGTGTGAGTGTGAGTGTGAGTGTGTGTGTGTGTGTGTGTGTGTGTGTGTGTGTGTGTGTGTGTGTGTGTGTGTGTGTGTGTGTGTGTGTGTGTGTGTGTGTGTGTTTGTGTGTGTGTGATGGTGAGAAGGGGTGGGCAGGGTGAGGAGACACTAATCTCTCTCAGGCTTTAATGCAGGGTCCCCTACCTGTTCGTCATCACCGCTACGCCCTGCATCAGAGCCGCTGTGCGGGGTCAGGGAGGGTGTGACAGATACCAGCACCTCGCACAGCCTGCGGGACTTGGGTTAGCTGCAGCTCCGGTCACTGAGTCCTGGTGAGCGGCGGGAAGGAGGGAGAGGGGTGGGGAGGAGAGGCTGGGAGAGGGTCCCGGAGTGCGAGGCTCCCCCTCCCCGGCCGGGTCCACCACGCCCGGCTCTGACTCACCTCCGCCCACCCTGCACTGCAAATCACCCGGGCAGGAGGATTTGCCATAGAGACAAAGGGGGGTAAAGGATGCAAGCCAGGCCCACTTACATCCTCCTATATGGCACCAATGACTGCAGAACAAGCATCCCACATCCGGGCACTCTTACTGCCTGGCCTCATTCAGTCGCCCCGCCCACAGCCCTCTTCTTGTCAATCAAGCCGTCCGCTCTCCGCCCCCTGCGGGTGATGTCATTATTCCAACCTCCACCGGGCTGGTGGGCTGCTGACATGTTAAAAACTGGCTGGTGGGCTGCTGACATGTGAAAAACTGGCTGGTGGGCTGCTGACATGTGAAAAATGGGCTGGTGGGCTGCTGACATGTGAGAGGGGGGGGGGGTGGGCTGCTGACATGTGAGAGGGAGGGGGGTGGACTGCTGAAATGTGAGAGGGGGGGGGTGGTCTGCTGACATGTGAGGGGGGGGGTGGGCTGCTGACATGTGAGGGGGGGGTGGGCTGCTGACATGTGAGGGGGGGTGGGCTGCTGACATGTGAGGGGGGGGTAGGCTGCTGACATGTGAGTGTATTGTGAGAGCTGTGTGCAGTAAGTGTGAGCAATGAGCAGTGTCTGTGCAGTGTGTGTCAGTGTGTGTCAGTGTGTGTCAGTGTGAGCAGTGTGTGTGCAGTGTGCAGTGTGTGTCAGTGTGAGCAGTGTGTGTGCAGTGTGTGTCAGTGTGAGCAGTGTGCAGTGTGTGTCAGTGTGAGCAATGAGCAGTGTGTCAGTGTGTGCAGTGTGAGCAATGAGCAGTGTCTGTGCAGTGTGTGTCAGTGTGTGCAGTGTGAGCAATGAGCAGTGTCTGTGCAGTGTGTGTCAGTGTGAGCAGTGTCTGTGCAGTGTGTGTCAGTGTGAGCAGTGTGCAGTGTGTGTCAGTGTGAGCAATGAGCAGTGTATCAGTGTGTGCAGTGTGAGCAATGAGCAGTGTCTGTGCAGTGTGTGTCAGTGTGAGCAGTGTGCAGTGTGTGTCAGTGTGAGCAATGAGCAGTGTGTCAGTGTGTGCAGTGTGAGCAATGAGGAGTGTGTGTGCAGTGTACAATGTGTGTGCAGTGTGTGCAGTGTGAGCAATGAGCAGTGTGTGTGCAGTGTGCAGTGTGTGTGCAGTGTGTGTGCAGTGTGCAGTGTGTGTGCAGTGTGTGTGCAGTGTGTCAGTGTGTGCAGTGTGAGCAATGAGCAGTGTGTGTGCAGTGTGCAGTGTGTGTGCAGTGTGTGTGCAGTGTGTCATTGTGTGCAGTGTGAGCAATGAGCAGTGTGTGTGCAGTGTGCAGTGTGTGTGCAGTGTGGCAGTGTGAGCAATGAGCAGTGTGTGTGCAGTGAGTGTGTGCAGTGTGTGCAGTGTGCAAAAAAAAAAAAATGTAAAAAAAAAACTTTTTTTTTAATTTTTTTTTTTTTAAAACGAGAGCCACGGGAAAACCGCGTTATAACCGAATCGCAGTATAACGAGGCGCGTTATAACGGGGTTTAGCTGTATCTATAGACTTTCATTGTATCTATGTCCCTGTAGGAGGGTTTTTAACTATTTTTCATCCACCTATTTTTGGTTTGCGTCTTTTGTTTCTTTTTTCTTCTATATATATTTTAATTTGACATGTGCATTTTTCATTGCAAACCCAAGGTATCAGGATTTATTAGGAAAGTAACAGATAATATAAAACAAAAATACGTATATAGAGAGAATGACTTACTAGGGAAGTAAAAGTATTGAAGTTGAACATAGACAAATACTCATATCTACATAGATATACATTTTAAGTTATGGTGGGTGAAAAAGGCGACAAAAAACCTCCACCGTTAGTATATATATATTGAGTTAAGTTATGGTGAGTAAAAAAAAGTGGCAAAAACCCTCCACAGCAAAGCAAATATGCAAATGTAAATACAACTGTATGCTCATTTGCATGTCTTAGGCAGGTCTGCAACCCCACCTTTCACCATTATCACCCAGCACACTGCACTTTCACTGCAGCAAGGGATTCTGGGAAATGACATGCAAATGAGCACACAGTGCCACTTTTTGCTTCAAAAACCATTTTTAACATGGTCCCTAATAGGCTTAAGCTTGCTGCATGGTCACAGCTTAGAGCACAGCCAGGGTTAAGGTGCATACCCAGAAAACCCACCCACAGACAGCTTTTTTTTTTTTTTTTTCCCGAGAGGGTAAACCCTCTCGCTCATCGGATCCCAGTCCACTTCAGTGGATAGGGAGCTTGCCTTTGGACTGTCCAACCGAAGTCAGACCCACCCTCAGTGCACAGTTTCCCTGAAGGTTTCAGCCCGAAAGCCTAGGTCTCCAGGGACATTGATGCCTTCCTCCGTTAGGATTCAGGACATCCGTCTCTTCATCCCTCTGGCCCGAGGCCCACAAGGGAGTTCGCATCATCTCCCCTCTTTCGAGGGTTGTGTAGGTGCACCCCAACCCCGAAGGGCTGGTTGTTCAAATGCCATCCCCCCTCAGGGGTTCTGTGGTCCGGGGTCTGGACACCACCTCTCAACGAGCTAGAGGGCCAAATGCTTGCCACAGACCTTTCCTACTGAAACCCCAGATAGGATAGTACTGCATTTGGTCATAGCTGTGCAGGTCCAGAGGAGCACTCATATTGCCTTGATCTAAGCCAAAGGGCCAAGGCACCCACAGACAGCTGTTTCGACCTTAATGGGTCGCATCAGTGTGGGGTTGGTAAACTGGGATGCAGAGAAGCTAAAGGACGGGGTTTATCATACTGAGTTAAGTTATGGTGAGTAAAAAAAGTGACAAAAACCCTCCACAGCAAAGCAAATATGCAAATGTAAATACAACTGTATGCTTATTTGCATGTCTTAGGCAGCTTTGACCATGCAGCAAGCTTAAGCCTATATGGAACCATGTTAAAAATGGTTTTTGAAGCAAAAAGTGGCACTGTGTGCTCATTTGCATGTCATTTCCCAGAATCCCTTGATGCAGTGAAAGTGCAGTGTGCTGGGTGATAATGGTGAAAGGTGGGGTTGCAGACCTGCCTAAGACATGCAAATGAACATACAGTTGTATGTATATATATATAATAGTAGGTAACATAGATTAGTAGGAGAAACGATTGAGCTTGTACATTGAAAATACTCATAACTATATCTATTGACAATGTTGCATGCTTTTCTATCTATACCAGTGAATTAAGGCAGCACACTGTCTTGCCCTATTTTGTCACTTACATTGTTTCCATGGAGAAGAATTAGCAGTTTCAGGCTTCTCCTTATTCATTAGTATGCCATAGTACACATTTTTTAGAAGCTTGTTAAATCACCACAGCATATTACCAGAATCCAGTGATTCTAAATCTACCTATAACTTTACAGTCAATATTTTGAACTGCGTGCAAAATTGACATAATTTGCCTTTTTTTGTTGCTTTGTGCCATTCTGCAGGGCTTGAGAAACTTCCTATTAATATCCAGAGAATAATAGTATTATAGCCTAGAGTATATTAAAATTAGTACTGTAGATCAGGGTGCATAAGACAAGCATATGATGTGATTTAACATGATTTTTGAACCACCATACAGTATACTGTATCACGTTCATACTCGCCCACACAGACATGTTTGTAACAGAAAATTGGTCATTCAGTTGTCACTCACCACCCCACAGGAAACAAGAATGAGTATTCACATCTCAAAAATACTCAAACTGCACCCCAATTATGCTGCCAAGACCACGATACAATTTATATAGTAACCTTGAGGGTTTACACCTAAAGAGTCAGCAACTTTAACAAAATTTCAATGCAACAAAAGAGGGTGGTAAAACATGTCTGAAAATGAGGACAGCCACTGTGAGTGCTAATTTAACCTGTTTACATTCAAAGACAGTGCTTATTACATTTTAGATTTAATGTGACAAAAAGAGTTAAAGTGCTGATACCTAATGATTACAAAATAACATACATTAAACCAATACTATACAGTTTATAAAATAAAAGGGAGTAAAGCAGAAAGCATATCATTGCCAACTGAAGTCTTAACAGGTACCCAAGATGCCTTGTGATAGTCTTGCTATAGGATCATATGGTGAAAATGGGCAATTGACACACCTGCAGGTATATCCCCAAGATTAATTTAATTGTGATAGTCTCTGAAATTAATTTATGTAACCTATTTATTTTCTGCGCAGAGATGATCTTTTGGGGGTCGGGAGGTCGGGGGGTCCTGAGGCTGACAATAATTTGTCACATCCCAATACCTACTTGATAGTTTTACAATGTGGCAGCTGGAAGGGAATGATTCTTTTATATCCAATTTAACATCTCCCAATAATTACCAAATTCATTTTGGAAGTTGCCTACTATTTAGGATAACATCTCCATTTTAAATGTAGCCCCCTTTCCCCTGTGACTAAGGGGAACCACGTGTGCTGCCATTACCTGCGGCTCACTGAAGGCATGAGCCTCTGCCACTGGAGCCTGGGGTGATCTGTCATTCTACCTGATGCAACGCCTCCACCTGGGAGAGATCCTAACGCAGTAGAATAAACTCTCTCAGGAACCCAATACATAAAGTAAATACTCACACCTGTATATAACAATTGGTTTACTGAATACGAACACAGTAATATAATATACAGTACACTCACAATATACTGTCCCCACAGTAACACCACCCTGGTGGAACCCCCAAAGTACTGAGGTGCCTGGGCACTTAATCAACCAGTGTCCGCAGACTAGGCCCACCCAAAGAGTGTGTAGAGTAGCGCTACCCACGATGCATTTATGGCCATTGGTGCCTTGATGCGATACCTTCCTGGTCTTAGTCCAGACCAGGCCGCCTTGGCTGAGGGTTCGCTGGTCCGCAACGTGTCCCATGCCATGCGGATCCTCAGGCGTTCGGTCAACCTCTGAGGGTGCTCCCGTTGGAGTGTGTCCCTTTTCAAGTGTCTCTGATAATAAAGGCCCAGGTCTGGTCCCAGACCATAGGCCAACATTTATCATATGGCGTCTGTCACCAGTGCAATGATAATATATAGTTACTGTGGAAGCATCCTTACCTATGGGCCTTCCCTGAAGCAACCACAACCTATAGTGAGTCAGGGCCTAGCTTGGACCTGGGGGGAACTCTGGCCTAGTCCAGCAGAGCACTGCTCCCTGGACACTACCTTCCTCCTCTCCGTCCTGCTCCCGACTGGCGTGGTCCCCGCAGAATGCCAAATATATCCTTTCTACCAGCTCCCTGCAAACTCCCCTAAGGCTCATGGGACTTGTAGTTCCCTTGCGGAACCATGGGCAAGATGTCTGCCACATATTCCTTCTGCGCATTCGCGAGTGTCCTATCGCGCATGCGCGATAATACAAAATGGTGACGCCGTGTGCTGGCGTCCCATTGCGGAACTCCGGCGCTCCGGATGAGCTGCAGCCTCCACTGCACCCGCTACAGAGGTGAGCGTTAATCCGGCAACATATACATATGCAGTGTTCGACAAACCTATACATTTGCTCGCCCGGGCGAGTGGATTTAACATCGTGGCGAGCTCCTTTTGGCCCAAGCAGCATACGTTTGGTACTAGGTGGCGAGTAGATTTTTTTGTGTGGCGAGTAGATTTTTTGGTGATTTGTCAACCACTGTACATATGCATTGTAAGAGCCTTCTTTGCAACCTTAAAGGTGAAATAATTGACCTGGATAATTGTCTCAGGGGTGACAGTTCACAGACTTATAAGGGGTACTCAAAGGTTTGAACAAAACTAATACTGTTCTAATAGTTATGTTTAAAGCGGAATATATTCTTAGTCTTCCTGAAAAAAAAATGGCATTTATCACCAACTGGCGAGCACTACAACTGCCACACTTGTAACAAATGCTCTCCAATTATGAGTCAGTACTGTTTAAATTGATTTACTGTAACTTAAACAATCATGAATTGAAGGTTCCATTGAAGATTACAACATTTTCCTGGTGGATTTTCCTTTGGATTTTACAAATAAGAACATAAGTCACAGTCACTGTACAAAGCCCTTTTGACATTATATTTGGGGATACTATTTTAATCTTTTTGATCTTCTGCCCCTGAGTCCTGAGGGTTACAGATGGAAAAACTAGTCCAAATCCATTACCCGGAATTCTGTGGGTTTGGTTAGACCAATAATGTCCACACCCCCACCAAAATCCATCTACAGTTTGGGTACTAAAAAATGCAAGCGGATTAATTCAAATCCATCAATGAATATAATCTGGATGTATTTTAGTGAAGAAGTGTATGCTGTGACAATTGTGTAAACCATTAGCTAGTTTATCTGACACTACTAAAGCTGTTGTTCTGAATAACAGAGGTTGTGTGGAGCCTTATTAGAGCTTTATTTATTTTAAAGTATTTCAATTCAGTATGTGTCTGGCACTCTGGCAAATGGCACTATAAATATTTTTGTCCCTGTTACTGTATGCTATACCGTAGCCACCTTTGTACATATCCATCATGTAGCACTAAATGAGGGCTCATACCTGTCTGGCTTCCTTTAAAAGCAGACCACTTCCTGGTTGACAGTATAATGTTCCCTGTGGAGTACACCTGAGATACATGTGAGATATGATAATCGCTGGATTAGCTTCATTTGTGAACTGTGAGCAGCTCAAACGTATGATGTGATAGGGATACTACCCATCCACTGGCTTAGCTCACACTACTAGAGTTGCTGCCTAGGAAAGCAGTGGTTATGGGTTCTAGTCCTGTTGTTTCAGAGACCAGTACACCATTCCATTCATTAAGTTGGAGCCTTACGTTTATGAACTCCATATATTCTTTTAGAAAGTGTGGGATGGAACTAATTTAAATATACTTTTTATAGTTATTAGTATATCTCCCAGCTGGATATTTATGTTTGAGGGGATATATATACCACTGGAGACACTGCTAAATTGAAAGTCTCCCTGCCCAAGAAAATAAATAAAAATGAAATGGGAGATGGGCCTTTTTTGAGACTGATCCGCGTTCCAAAGGAACCGGCTGATAAAATTGTCTATTTACACTGCGGATGTTTGTACCCCCTAAGTGCTGAAGACATTTTGGTGCTAGCAAAGATCAAGCCACAATACTGATAATATTCCTAATATAAATCTAAACAAATCATATATTATTTTTGCAACAGCACCTAAAGTTTATAAATCCATGACGTAATGTTATTTTCTGATATTACATACAATTCAGTCTAAATTCTGAAACAATGCATTTAAAAAAAATGTAATGTTAAGTGAATATCAACTTGTATAAATCCTTTCTTTAGGGGTGTCAGATTTGGTCTAAAAAATATCTGGAAACTTTGGGAAACGGATTTTGACTTGTTCGCCCACCTCTGTTAAACAGTCACAGATCAAAACCGAAAAAAAGTTAGATGTTAGTTGTTTTGTTTCAGGGGACCATTATGAGTTCATTTTATTATTTTATTTATATATTATTTGATTGGACGCAGGTAATGCACAAACATCAATGATCTAATTGCAAAATGCACTGTTTATTAATTACAGTGAAATTATTGAATACAATGATGGCAATAATCTGAGAAGAAAAATACACATAAAGCGCACCAGAGATTAATATGTATACTCAAAATATAATATATATAAATAAAATCAAATGAAGGAATGATTTGGATAATAACCACTTTAATAAGTGGTCTAACTAGACCATATATGTTAAAATTCATTAAACACACAGCATCAATACCGCTACGACAGGGAAGTATATACTCCTACTACATAACATATATAAATTTAAACAAACACAGTACACATATGCAGAGACTAAAAAATCTAAAATGGCAACAGACTAGCAGGTTAACACTCAAATATAGTGTAATGCAAGGACTGGGCGGTGGAACTGCATAGAGGTAAACAGGCACTGACCCAAGAAAGGGCGAGCAGGTGACCTCTTGCTGGCGCTGATATGTCCAGACCGCACCAACAGCGAAGATCGCTACTCCACCTGAGCTTCCTGGTTGTCCTGTCTCAGCCAATCAGTGAGTGCGTTGAGTGGCCTCTCGTGACCTCAGCGGGTTTTGCAACAGCGTTCTTCGTCAGGTGTAGATAATGTGATATTAACCTTATATAGCAAGGCAGATTTCCTGTTTGTTTTTTTTACTACTGTAAGCATTGCCTGGTTATAAGGTATGTTTTATTAAATTGAGAGTGTTAAATTAGCTACAGAAAATGAAGAATAAAGGTGATAATTTTTAATCAATGTTCAATGAAGTTGTAACCATATATTCAAATGATTTTTTCTTTTTTTTTTAATAATAGCAAGCAATATTGTACATTTCTGACTTACTGCACTCTGTGTGTACTGAACACATCACTGTTCAAGTCAAGCTGATACAACAAAAATACTACAGTATTTTATTTTTGAGGGGGAAAAATTATCCCAGAAATTACACATACGTTCTTGGCTTTTGATTCCCTGACCAGTACATTCATCATAAAATAAAGAGTGATGGCTTCTAGGGCATAAAGGTGCCTTATAGCAGAAGACTGCTTAGTAAATACTGTATGGGCCTTTGTCTCTACTTTCATCTATGGCTAAATTTATTTCATACAACCATTCTGTTGAATTGCCAAAAAAAAGTACACTAATGGTTAATTTGCATGTAAATATATCATAAAGCTACCAGGCAAAAAAATGCTTTAGTTGCAATACTAATTTCTTGATATAGCAAATCACAGCTTTTCTGGTAAATGTTAATGTTTGTTGAAACAATTATTGCAGAAAACTACGATGCTGCAAATTTGAATTTCACAGATGTTGGGCACTCGTATTATGTTACCAGTATGTACGCAGTCAGCTGGGTATATCACACAGTCAGCTGGGTATATCACAGGGTTACTGTGGAGGGTAAATTGGAGGAAAACTGAAGCAATAATGTGGCTCCAAGTGTATCAAAGAAAAAAATCCCATTGCTTTTAATGGGATTTATTTTCTTTGAGAAATCTGGTGCTGTTCTTTGCTTCATTTGTGCAACAGGGAGGCTTTGATAAATATATCCATAAGTGTGTTTATATCTGGTACATATTCTAATGATTTACAAACCCTCAACAATTTATTCCGATGCTAACTTTATATACAGGACTAGCACCAGATCAGACCTGTCAATTTGTAATAATGATTTATCAACTAATGAACCGCTACCAAGTAAACAATGACATGTACCAATATTAAACAATGACATGTAACAATATTATTAACTTGTGTGCAATATAAAAAAACTTCCAAATACAGGGCAATTACAAATAGAAGAAATCATAGTAAACAGTTTATTTATCAACTTTTCAACGTGTTCTGTTTCTTTTTGCATATCTTACAAAATGTCTTACTTAGAAAAAGAAAATACAACAAAGTTTTCATTTTCTAAGATGTCTGATGTTTTTAAGACATCACATTATTGCAAGCATTAAAAAAACAAACATTTATATTCGCTAACTGTCACGATTCGGGGTTGACCTGACTACTAGGGATCATAATCCTCACCAGGTATAACACAGGTTAATAAACTGTAATGTATTCGGTCATAGCCCACAGTGAGCAATGCACGCTATACCCCACAAATAGGGACTTACGAGGGCCTACTAGCTTGCAGTGTGCTGCAAAAGCTAGCTTACCCTAGTTGCTGCCTTAATAGTCTTTTTGGAATATTCAGTCACAAGGGATGACTGTCCCAGGTCCACAGTCCTCAGCTAGGGTTGCCAGGTGGCTTCTCCAAAAATACTGGACACATTGGAGAAAAGTGTAATGCGCTCAAGAGACACACACACTCCTCTCACGCTCCATGCTGTTTCATCCTCTCCTTGGCCCCATCACCAGGATCATGATACCTCCTCCTGATTGGCTGCATTATCCAGCAGCAGCAGCCACTCAGGATGGAGAAAGCTTCTCAGCCCCCTAACAACACCCCTGCTCTCTCCCTGCTTGGGGAAATCATGCAGCCCCCCCCCCCCCCCAAGCCGGGCAGGTCACTAAATCCAGAGAGGTAACACATACATGTCCAGTATTACCTCTAATTTTTAACTGGACAGAGCATCCAAATACAGGACAGTCTGGTTCAAAACTGGACACCTGACAACCATATAACTAATGCAGTGGGTCGCCATTTTGACTAGCAGGGTTATCACGCAAGCTTAACCTTTATTTGGAGATGCCATGCTGCCCGTGCAATCACACTAACTTATGCATGTACGGTGTTAACAAAACTAATTTAAGATACATATGTGCCACACTGGGGAGGGTTATGGTGGGAAATTATAAAGATTGTAAAGGGTGTTAATGTGTTTTGAAATTAAATCAATTTAAATTTACTGAGAAAAAGTTAAGGTGGATCTCCAAACTACAGTATGTGAAACAAATGTGTCTACAGTATTTGTACCCTGTGTGTTTTGACACATGGAATGTACAGTCCCAACAATTTAAGCATATTCATAAAGGGTATCATTACACCATGCTGCCAAGACAAAATTAACAAACTGGAATTGAGTAATAAAATAATTCTCTGCAGTTGTAAAATGGAAGTGAGCTCCCTGGAATATATGTTAGTATTTTATAAACCACTCAATATGTTTGCAGTGCTATAATATTAGTGCTGAATAAAGTGTAACTTGTCAATTAAGTAAAATAACACTTATCTGCAACTGACATTTATCTATGTTTTTCTCAATATGTAACACATTAGAAATATACAGTATATGCTCATTTAATACAAATGGTAAAACCTTATGATACAAGACTTTCAGCTTGAAAGCACTCATCACTATAGAATTCTACTGTAAAGCAAGTTAAACATGGGTTCTGCAGCAAACTGTGAAGATAATAGTTGTATTACGGGGACTAAGCCAAACTAGGCTGAAAGCTTGAACGTTGTCCGATAATAATTTATTTTGTTTTGTTTTCCAGACATTTTAAGTATCACAGACCAATACGTTTGAGAAATGGCTTTAGAGAACACGCATCGCAGTTTCTCAATTATACCATGCTTCATCTTTGTGGAGGTAAGTATAATTTTTAGTAGGGTGGGCCCTTTTTCACGTGTGTTTTGGTTAAATAAAAATGCTTGTGTTATGTTCCTGTTTTGATTTTTGCCTGAACTCGATTTAATTTTTTTTAAATCTGACACATTTCCCCCCCAACGAAAAAAAAAACACAAAACAACTAATCTCCAAGTCCCTGAGTTCTGACACAAACAATGGCCTCTCTTACCCTCAGCCGATTGAAAGGGAGTGGCGGTGACAGGCGCCTCGTGGCATCCAATTACATATTTAGGCAACTTAAATTATCTTGAAAAGCTGCTGATACATACTGTAGTATTCAATATTTCTGAGTTTTACTACTACCCAGAAAACTGGACATTAACATCAAAGAAAAAGATATAGTGTAGCAGATAGGTGTTTATGTAAATAATACAATATTAATATTGGTATATTTTGCTCCTTATTACAAGGTTAATTTTAACTATTGTTAGCAAAATTTCTTTTAATCCTTTTTTGGTCATATAATATTGGGTGACATTTTTTAAGAGCATAAATACATTATATTATAAAATTGTATATGTTGGTGTGTATCATAAATGGATACTTGGACTTTGCCCACTTTCTTTTTTTTCCTGTGTAGAATTGACACCTCCCACCCCCTCCATGAGATATTTGGTGGAGGTGTCAGTTATTAACAATTAAACTAAAATTGGAATAGCCTAAAACTCTGAGCAATCAGTTTCTATTGTATGTGTGAATTTGAATGTTGGCAAGAAATGTGCCCATCTCTAGTCATAATTTTACTAAACAAATTGTAAAAACAGACACAGATATTCATAATTAAAGGTACTGTACTGTATACTCAATTGATAAACAAATTGTGCAATCTCAGTGTGAGCAAGTATATGAAATAAAGATAATTAGAATTCTTTAGCTGGAGTACACTTAAGGTATCAATAGATGAGGTAATCTCCTATGAAACCAATCAACTGGTAGTATCCCACATTGCATTGTAGTAAGGTATACACACAATAAAGTGTGCAGACACATATATGAAATAATATAGTGTGATGAATGGTAGAAGAGATATAATTCTCAAGGACTCACATGTAGTGCAGCATCCTTGGGTGATGATTAACGTCCTCCACGTCCTCACCTTGATAAAGAGCTAACGCTTGAAACATGTAGGTGGCGGCTTTTTTTTTTGCCTCTGTATGCTGTATGTATCCATGCTGCTAATAAATTAGCTCTGTTTTTCACTTTGGGAACGCTCTCCCTGCTTTTTTGATCATTTCTACCTGCTGGAAAGTAGTGCTTTGTCTTTTTTGGTTCCTGGTACTGTATACTCAGACATATTTTATACTGATTCCCTAAAGGCCACTATAATGTAAGGTATTTTGCCTTAGAGTGGACCACGGAAATATTATATATAGTATTGGAATTGTACCTTATGTCAAATAATTTACTGAACTCAAGCATCACAATATAAAGTGCATAACGTGTACCTGCTGTGTTCTTTCCCTTCAATGGGACTTTCTATTCCAATGCACTTTACACATAACGGCCATAAAAACGTAGACTTTTACAGCAGTTAAGAAACACTTTGACAATCATGTTTGTTATAAAACTCCAGACCCTTTTTGATCCATGGTTTTCTTTTATATTTAGTATAGATGTCTCTTCCAGCCATTTTATAATACCCTTACTGTGTCGGTCTCACCATTACTGTTGGGATCTATTCCACAAATACACAACCCTTCATGTGAAGTTCTCACTCACATTTTTCTCTGTGTTTAACAACTTGCAGCTTCAGAGCATGACCTCTTATTATACTTATCTTTCTCTGAAATATGCTTTCTCCTGTGCTTTTTACCCTTAATAAATTTGAACATTTCTATCATATCCCCATCTCCTGTCTCTCCTCCGAGCTGTACATATTGATGTCATTCCTGATCAGTTTTATGATGGAGACCAAGGGTGCGCAAACTTTTGCAGCTGCACCCCCCTGTCTGCTGCCCTCTGTGCTCACGCACCCCTCACGTCTATTCCCGGCATTAAATTACGCTGCGTTGTCATGACGACGCTTCAACACAGTCATCTGAATCTCTACATTTAGGTTGCAGAGGCCTCATGCGATCCCCCGGCATTTAATTGAAATGCCGTGGGGAAGAGTGCAGGGTCTCTGCAACTGCCGCGCCCCCCCAGATAAATCTCCCGCCCCCCAGTTTGCCTGATGTAGACCATCCATAATTTTAGAAGCCCTTTAATATATTTACAGTCAGCCCTTCTGCAGATATGGTTCCAGAACAGAACATAGTATTCTATGGCCTAGATTAATTAAATGTCAATAAAAGAAAATAAAGCCAATCTATACTAGGTGATAAAAATACATCACTTTCGGGGCGTGGAAAGGACGTGGAGCAGGGAAGTCGCAAGTTAGATCGGCTCCGTCCTAAAGTCAGGGTTAAGCGGGAGAAAATACCCTTTTAAACTCCCTCAAAATAAAGATCTATTAGCTGCCCAACCACCCGGAAAGTTTGGCCCCACTCTACAAATAGTGTGCTGCTCTGGCGAGTGCTTGGAGACCCGCGGCCACCGGTGACTTATCTCCCTCTGTCCCCGATTCCGCGTGGTTCTCCTGAGGATCGGCGGTTCAAGTGTCGGCTGAGGTGGCTGGGGCGTACGGACGGGAGAGTTCCAACCCCCGGTGGTGATCCCCCTCGGCTACAACAAAACGGGGGGATAGTGAAACTGGCCCTGCAGTGACAAAGAGTGACGTCCCCCCAAAAAATGGCCGCTGGTCCCGCGCTGCAACACTAGAGCACCCGCAGGGTGATCACCTGTCCGGGGGGTAAGATCTGCGCTCTCATCTGAGCTGAGCTGCTGCCTTGCTCCGTGCATTCCAGCCGGAGCCAAAATGGCCGCTACCGGTCTGTATTAAAGGCACAGCTTCCCCAGGAAAATAAATCGGAGCCCAGGTGAAGGGGGGCTATTGGAGCCTTGACGCCACCTAGGGGGAGCGCAAAGCTGCCTCCCTTTCATCCCCTCCCCCAACTGAGATCTGACAGTAGTCCCTTGGGGCCGCACAGAATCTGCGCCCCCCCCCCTCTGTCCCCACTGCTTCAAAAGACCAATCAATAGGGAAGAGAGACTGACATTAATACATTAAAAATGTTTATTCGGAGTCTTCCCATGCCGTCGGCCTTGATGGTGGCCTAGGGAGCTAGCTCCAGAGCCCCCTCACAAAGAAGCTCTTAGAAAAGCACCTTTTCCAGATCGCTGATGCACAAAAACAACTTTAAATGCTAGACGAAGCAACAGAGATGTCGAATAAATATAGCAAAAAGAATCAACAAAGCGTCTCAACTTATTTCCAGCCAGGACCGCGACACCTCCCCCCAAGTGAATCCTCACAAGATGGCACTGCCACAGATGCTCCAGGGACACTTGAAAACACCCCCCTATTGGAGCAAGGCCCAGAGAAAGGAGCCCTTGACAGGGACTACATGGAAGACCTATTCACTCGCATGCGTAGAGGATTTCAAGATGATTTGACCGCAGCAATAAAAGACCAGCAATATAAGATATGAAAGCTGAAATACACACACTGACGGAACGAACAAATGCAATTGAATGCAGAGTGGAGGAGGTGGGGGTGTCGCAATCTGCCATTGAGGATGATATGTCCCGATTAGGAGTTGAACTGAGAGCTCTGAGGGATCAGGTAGAAGAGCAGGAGAACCGGGAGAGGA
Organism: Ascaphus truei; assembly: GCF_040206685.1. Taxonomy (NCBI): domain Eukaryota; kingdom Metazoa; phylum Chordata; class Amphibia; order Anura; family Ascaphidae; genus Ascaphus; species Ascaphus truei. The sequence goes on along the minus strand of NC_134483.1, from coordinate 140,353,939 downwards.
GACAAAACCTCTGCATTCATTATATCCCCGAATAAATTACAAGTGACCTCCTAGAAGATTTCCTGAAAGACCTGTTGATAGAACTGGTCCCTACCTTGAACAGATGCTCAATAGAAATTGACAGGGCCCACAGGGATCCAGGCCCAAAGCATGCAGACCCCAAGAGAATGAGAGACACCCTTGTGAAATTCTGTCTGCAAGTCGCTAATTCTGTCTGCAAGTCGCAAAAAGTCTGAGTTACCTTACCGCGGCTCGCTGCTCCAAATCAACAGCGATCTCTCCAGATCCACGATTGACCGCAGAAGAGAGTTGAAACCGCTCACTGAACTACTGCGAAGCAATGGAATCCGGTATAGGTGAGGATTCCCCTTCAAAATCACTGTTCCCCAGAATGGCAAATTCTACACGCTTTCCTACCCAGAGGACACACCGAGGCTTCTCAAAAACCTAGGCCTCAGCATCAGACAATACACGTAAAATTATAAACATCATCAACCATGTACATCTCTCTAAAACAAAGGCTTTTATTTTTGAGCCTCGATGCTGAAAAAGCATTTGATAGAATTAGATGGGACTTTTTAGATCACAATGATCAAATTTGGCTTCCGAGGTCCTTTTCTCGAGGGAATCAGTGCTCTGTATAAAAACCCGTCTGCATTGGTGAAGCTCCCGGGCGGAGGCTCAAGTCAGGTAATAATAAAAAACGGTACAAGACAGGGCTGCCCCTTGTCCCCTCTCCTCTTTGCCCTATCGATCGAACCCCTGGCGGCCACCATCCGATAGGATATCAATATAAAGGGAATTAAAATAGGCCAAGAGGAATACAAGATATCCCTGTTTGCCGACGATGTAATATTGTCTCTGGTGGAGCCCCTGACATCCCTTCCCAACCTTTAATCACAGGAACACCTCGTGGAGGAGAAGAGCGCGATGCACTGCCATGCAAACAGAGCGAAGGCTGGTCAGGTGATACAAAAACACTTTATTGCTACAAGTGTGGAGCTAGTCAGATACTTTGACGCGTTTCAGCCGGTTGGCCTTTGTCAAAAAGCCAACCGGCTGAAACGCGTCAAAGTATCTGCTAGCTCCACACTTGTAGCAATAAAGTTTTTTTGTATCACCTGACCAGCCTTCGCTCTGTTTGCACGGCAGTGCGTCGCGCTCTTCTCATCCAAGAGGTGTTCCTGTTCATCTACTTCTCCCGGTCGCACGCCGGGTTGCTGGATCGGCCGCATTTCCACACACTGCCGGTCATAGACCACATTCACGACGGACGAGTCGTTCGAGGGTTGGCGGTGCAACACATCAAGAAGATTGCTACAGGCACGGCACCGACAGCTACACCAGGGTGAGTCCTCCATACAATTATCATAGTGCTCCGCAGCCAATTTAATGTGAGAGACAATAATCACCTGGTGAGCTTTGCCTAAGTCCTACAACATACATATATAAACTGGCCATTTCTCAGCAACTGATGTATACTTCTTGAGCACCTACTTGGTCCACTCTATGTGTACCTGTTTTAACAAACCTTTAATCACAACTAGAAAAATTCGGCCAGGTGTCAGGATATAAAATTAATAATGACAAATCTGAAGCCTTAAATTTATCGCTGACACCATCCGAGGTAAAACTTTTACAAATTAATTTCAGCTATAAATGGAACTCCTCCCATATTCGATACCTCTGAATTAAAATGACGAATTCATGAGACATTGTTTAAGCATTATTTCCCCCCACTATTTGCAAAAATTAAAGGAGATCTACAGAGCTGGAACGAATACCATATCTCCTGGCTGGGTAGAGTTGCTTCAGTAAAAATGAATATCCTCCCCAGAATTCTGTACTTATTCCAGACGCTCCCAATCCAGATCACAGGAGCTGAACTCAAAAATATCCAAAAAAATACTCCAATTTATTTGGAATGGGAAAAAGTCAAGAGGGCAAGATCGGTTATGATGGCCCCAAGATAGAGTGGAGGTCTGGGAGTACCAGATATTTCCAAATACTATCTTGCAGCCCACCTAAAACAGGATGGCACTTTGAATAATGACCCAGCGTCTAGCAGCTGGTTGGAGATTGAAGCCTCCTACATCTCTCCCCCCTCCCTTTTTGTTGGCGGGTTGGAGGTGGGCGGTGGACAACGCCGGGCAGGATGGGCCTGGGAGCAATGGAGGATATGGTCAAAAACAAGAATTAAATTTGGCCTATCATCTTCCCCTTCAATTTTGACCCCCCTTTTGGCAACCCGGACTTCCCCCCGGGTTGTGACCCCAGGGACTTCAGACGGTTCAAAGCAGCCAATATAACAAAAGCGTCTGATCTCCTAATCAAAGGACAGCCTATGAAATTCTCCGAAGCTCAGGAAAAATATGCCCCCTTATTCGCTTTCCTCCAGATCAGGCACTTCTTAACACGATCTCCCACAACTCCAAGTTTGAAAACTCCTCTAACTTTTAAAAGATATGTGCAGTAGGAGCATATCGGATGGGTCTGATCTCTGAGATTTATATGGGACTCGCACGCTCCCTGATACCCGTCAACCACAGCTATATGCTTAAGTGGACTGCAGACCTCAATATAGAAATAGATAGAGAAGACTGGGAGGATATCTGGGATGCCGCAACCAAAACCTCAATTTGTACCACCATCAATGAAAATTTTATTCCACTGGTACCTCACCCCGAGTAGGCTGAGCCAGACCTTCCATGGCCTGTTAGACCTCTGTTGGAGGTCCCCTCTTATGCCGCTCCACCCCCCGCCTTCTTCCCTCCCATTCCTCTCCACCTCTCTTGCGTGCCTCTTTCTTCCTCTCTTCCTTTTAACTATCCTCACTCCACTTGAAAAAGAGGGAAGGGTGCACATTCATAACACCCCCCCTCCGGACGGAGGGGCGGGCCTGATACTCTTGGATCTTAACAGGTTGTGCGGAAGCTATTTCATTGTCAATTTGTTCAAAAAATACCCAATGACTTCTGTACCAGCTTGTTGTGACATGATATGCTGTACCCTACCCTCTGAAAAACCCAATAATTTTTTTTTGAAAAAAAAAAAATACATCACTTTAACATAAAAAAAACTATTCATTTATCAACCCATGACTAGCTGGCCAGTTGGACTCTACTAAGAAGTTAATATTTGCACCTTTAGATGTAATCACTTTTGTTTTTTTTGTATGGTGTTTATGTTTATTTTAACAAGGAACACAAGAAGAGATGGGGGAGCACAGCGTGAGGAAAGATGGGGTTAAAGTGTGTTTTCTCTCGCTGATGGTCAATGGGGTGCTCACACCTTCAATGTACCCTCAAAGAGAGATGGGCAACCCCTTGGATGGGGGGTTGACGTATATGGGTAAATGTGTCTAGGTTCACAAATTAAAATCAATAAATGAATAACTTACACGGCCTTGTGTAAGTTGAATCCCATCAAGGTTTCTTTTGTATTCGTATCTTTCTTCTAGGAGATGGTTCTTCTTGCTTTCTGATCCTCTCTTCTTGTCTTTTCCTCTTACTCCGTCCTTGATGATTGTCGTTGGGTAAACAGATTCTTCACAGTAGTTCGCCTAGTCGCGAGCTGCCCTCAGGCGCTGATTGGTGATGTCGAGTTGGCTGCGGTTGTCCGATTCTGTTTTTGTATGGCTCCTCTCTCTTCCAGATACTCCGTCTCCTTGTTCATTCAGAATCAAGAAGCATGAGGTCACATGGGAATTCCCCTAGAAGAAAGATACGAATACAAAAGAAACCTTGATGGGATACAACTTACACAAGGCCGTGTAAGCTATCCATTTATTGATTTTAATTTGTGAACCTAGACACATTTACCCATATACGTCAACCCCCCATCCAAGGGGTTGCCCATCTCTCTTTGAGGGTACATTGAAGGTGTGAGCACCCCATTGACCATCAGCGAGAGAAAACACACTTTAACCCCATCTTTCCTCACGCTGTGCTCCCCCATCTCTTCTTGTGTTCCATATTTATCAAGGGTCCTGGATAGACCCTAGTGGGGTCTTTTGAGTCACACAAGGACATCTCAAGCGAATTATAACAAGGTTGTATTACACCTTTTTCTGTTTAATAAGATATTTAGATCTAACACAAACCACGGTCAGAGTTAGCGCCCAGGTAACACACTACAAGTATTTTAACAAGGACTAGAGTGGAGCAGGAAAGCACTGGAATGCCAAGGAAAGCACTGGAATGCCATTCTGGAACTTATTTTAGAAGCTGAAATGTCATTCTGTCTTTTTGGAATGCACTATGCCTCCTGTCCCAGGTTATACCTGGGGAAGTGGGTGCAGAGTTTTATATCTACCTGACGGGAGAGGTGGCCCACCCCGGAGGTCTGAACTTGCAAGTTAGGCCCGGCCAGAAGTCGGGATAAACTTGTGGTTTTGGCCACCTAGGTGGGACCTCCTCCATCGCTGAGAAGCTCCGCACCAACATTACTTAGATAGGGTCTGGAGATTTGTGTTGGAGTAAAAATAGAGGTAACTGTGGGGAGTAAAAACAGAGGGATGAAGCATGTAAGAGACTGTGGGGGAGAAAAGTGAAGGGAGAAGAATAAGAGTGAGAAAAAGGGGGCATGTTGGGGAGAAGCAGATGAGGAAGCTAGCATGTTCAGGGAAGAAGCTGGTGAGGAGAGAAGATGCAGGTGAGGTGGGGAGCATGCGGTGGAGAAGCAGGTGAGGAGGGAAGTACTGTATAACCCTGAAATATTCTGTTTATTATACTAGGAAACTGGGGGAAAATATTAATTGCTGTATTTATTGTGTTGTTGGGGGAAAAAGGAGAGTTACAGCACGTTCCTTTAGTATTCTTGCACTGATGTTATCCCTAAAGACATTCCGTTTCAATACATTGACATCCTTTGGCATTAAAGGGATTAATTTTTTTGCCATGAGGTTTTGTGATAGAGGATGATACCATGTACGGTATAGTAGACACTCAGAAAGGAAGACTTTGGTAATAAAAAAAGAACAAAAGTAAGAAAAAACTGATAACTTTTATGGATAATAAATGTTTAAAAAGAGTGTAAAATATCAGGACCACTCACATTTAGGATTATTTTTTATAAAGACACATATACAAATGTACTCAAAGAATGGACTTGCACTCTCTTTAAACATGTATCAGCTGTGAAAGGTATTTATTCCAGGGTTTATTTTCTATTACATACCCCTCATGCAAGATTTGTAACTCAATTTTACCTCAAATTTAATTAATCACAAAAAAAACTGCATTCTTTTTACAATGTGTAACATCAAATTATATGGTATTAATTTTCATGATATTTTGGAGATAAAAATGCATGACTCTTTTCTTTTACAGTGTGCGATATTACTGAAACTTAAGGTTAATGAAGGTCAGTAAATATAGGCCTCTCCATTTGTATTCAGCAGCACTGCTCAAAACCTGTCAAGTTTTTACCAAACACCTTGTTAGACTTAGACATCTTACCATAATTGCTTGTGTAGCCAGGACACCCCCCTTTTCCCTGCGACCCCCCTTACCTCCGTGGCCAGGATCGATGGTGGGTGCTGCCGGAGCCAAGCGGCAGACCCGACGGCCATTCGGGAGGGTGGGGGCCGAGCAGGGAGCGCTTCGGTGCTCCGGAGGTCCCTGGCGGCTCCCGTGAAGGGCGCTGCCATGTTGCGCGAGGTTGCGCATGCGCAGTGATTGCCGGCGGCCCTGAGTAGTCGCACATGCGCAGTGATAAGCACGCGAACGCTAGCCTACCAGGGAAGGCTCTTGGAAGGGACTACAAGTCCCATGAGCCTCAGCAGCGCCCCATGTGATGCCAGGGAGCCAATAGGGCTGAAGGATTGCCCTGCAGACCTGAAACTAGGCCAGCAGCCCCTTAGGCCCCAGATAGCCCTGAGCCACCAGTAGTGTTGTATTGTTTAAGGGACAGGCCCCAGGTTAGGGACCCTGCCCCCTTATTATCCAAAGTCAGTTAGGGACACAGCGGACGCTGCGCGTCCATCCAGAGGTCTGGGCTCAGACTTCGCTGTTGCTGCAGCAGCCATCCGGGTGGGATCGCCCCGGACGGTAGTTCCTGTGGTCAGCGGTCATCGGATCCTTTGTGATGCTCCTTGGCAGGCCCAGGCACTGGAGTGCTCGGCAGGTAACCATCACCAAGTGCAACAACTGTACTCTATCATACTTACACGGGACTAGTGGCTGCGCAGTCACACATATCTATCTCACGTGAAGGGACATATTGTGTGGGGTTACTGGACATGGGGTGGGATCACCCGGTGAAAGGGGGTAGCATCCTGCGAGACGCAGTAGTTAGTGTCTCCTCTAGAGAGGGACACCTGTTGATATATATGAATAAGTACGGTTGCTACAGTAAAGTTATTGGTTGTTTTACATGCTGTGTGTGATATATATATATATATTGTCCTGCGACGAACCACTTCCCCCTCCGGTGGGAGCCATCGCAGGTGGAGGCGCTGCACCGAGTACGAGGTTACTCCTATTATTTATATGTGCCCCAGGCTCCCCGTGGCAGAGGTTTAGGCCTCCTGTGAGCCTAACAGGTAAAGCACCACACTTGGTAACATTAAGTCCCCCGCACACACATACTATATGCTATTGGGTGGGGGAATACCCATTACATTTGGAGGTGCTGCTGAGATTCTACCTGGGGTGCCCTATTCCTTATCAAATTGTCCAAATTGAACTCCATCATGTCCGTGCCCTCAAAGCAAGACGTAATCGACTGGGCCTTAGCGCGCCGCGTGTCCCCAAGTCGTGTGGTTGCAGTGGCGGGAGTATCCAATGATACGGGCTTCTACACGTTACGCACACAAGCAAGAAATTTTCCGGGACTGGCCACTGCACGGGTGGTAGACTATAAACTTGATGTTAACGGCCGGGGAGCCACCTACCTCATGGCCACTGAATGTGACATATGCCCAGAGACTGTTCCCCAGGTATTAAACCTACCAGAACCCTCCACAGAGGACTGTCCCATGATATACCCTGACCCACAGGCTCCCGAAGAACCGTCCGCCAGTGCTGCGCCAACCACGAACCCTCGGATGACCAGTACGCCTCCCGGGGTAAATCCCCCCAAGGTCTCCTTCGCTCGAGCGGCTTCAGGGGAGTCAGCAGCTGGGCGGGGAGTCCACCCACCTCGCCTACTCCTGAGAGATGGCCAAGCGGCCTCCCAACCATGCCTAGCGTAGGAGCTGGAACCAGTAGTCAGCCCCTTAGTGGAGATCTTTCCTTGAATGTGATAGCCTCCCAACTAGTAGAAGCTGTAACCATCTCGACCCAAGCACAGAACTACAGGAAACTAAAGGCCTTTTCTGGGATTCTGCCGACGCCTTCAGGAGAAGAAGGGATCGAGACATGGAGGGACCATACTCTCCAAGCAATAGCGGAGTGGTCGTGCTCCGAAGCCAGCAAAAGGCAGAGGCTGGTTGAGTGCCTCCGAGCCCCAGCCTCCCAGCTGGTACGGACGCATCGTGAAGTGGAAGGAGAAGTTACGGCACAGAAACTGGTGGAAATGCTCACTCAGTCCTATACCCGAGAAGACGACGAGGATGAGCTGATGGCCCAGTTCAAAGCTCTTCGCCAAAAAGAAGGAGAGGATTTGTCTGCCTTCGTCCGCAAACTACAGCTGTCACTGGGGACCCTCCTATCCAAAAACATCATTTCAGTCGCCGAAGTGGACCGGTACCGATTCAAACAGTTACTAAATGGGTCATTGCCTGATCACTACATAGCTATAATGATGCGGGCCACCCCGATCGCTGCTGTACCACCCAGTTACATGGAATTGTTGCATCACATCAGAAGACAAGAGGTGCAGCTACATTTTCATGAATCAAAAAAAACCAAGGATACCATCAAGGGTGACACCTCTGCTCCCTCCGCCCCAAAAGGCAAGAAATCTTCCAACCAGGGGGAGGAGGTGGCTCACAAATTGCCTGCCTTGAAGGGCCGTACCTCCGAGAGATCAGCCTCTACGTACAAAGGTCACCCTGAACGCCGCGAAGCAGTTTGCTATAACTGTGGGAAGAAGGGCCACTTCTCCAGCGATTGCCCGGAGACGGAGGACTCTCCGGAGGAAGAACCTCCCGATAGAGAAAATTCAGCCCGGTCAATGATCTGCCGCGTACAACGGGCAGAGTCTGACCCAGAAACTCCTACTGGAAACGAAGATGTTCCTTCTAACTCTGGTTCCAGTGATGACGCCTTACCAAGGGAAGCTTACAGTCAAGTAGGCCCCTCGGCCATCGTGCCTGTTGTCCTGGAAGGGATCTATGCATCTGCCCTACTGGACACTGGATCTCAAGTGACCATTATATACCCCAAGTTCTATGACCAGCACCTTAGACACTGCCCCGTGAGGTCGGCCGAACACATGAAGGTTAGGGGGTTAAGTAATGAAGACTACCCCATCGATGGGATTGTAAGGGTTCAACTGGAAATACTCCAACTGAACACTGGCAAGTGACACCCCATGCATGTAGCGGCAATGGTATGCCCGGAGCCCCAAGACCAGTGCAAGTATCCGATCATCTTGGGAACCAATACTGATATAGTACAAGCTGTAATCAGAGCATACCTGAAAGAGACCAATGAGTTGCCGCTAGCCAATTCGCTCCTAGACCCCGAGAGGAGTGCAACCGGGTATATGCCTTGGAGCGTCACGGGGATCTCTACAATCGTCAACGCGGACTGACGACCATATTACCAGGGGGAGTGCAACGAATGGCCATCTGGTGCTGTTATCCCGAGCGAGATGAGAATGATCAGCTCTTCTCTCTGGAGAGTGCCCCTGAGGAAGAAGTTCAGAGAGGTTATAGGGTACTACCCGAAGTAAGGGAGTGGACGACTAAGATCCCTCTACGAACTTACGTATATGTACAGAACATCTCCCCATTCCTGATGGAACTTGATGCCGGACAGAGTCTGGGTTGCATATATCTGGTCAGCCCTGTGGAAACCACTCCCCAGGTGAACGCAGTTGCAGTGGATGAGCGGTTAGTCGATTTGGACTTCAACTTCGGTGAGTCGGCATTGCCCAGTGAGTGGAAAGAGCGGCTAACGACCAAGTTGAATAAACGACGGACGGTGTTCTCCACGAGTGAGATGGATGTGGGGTGCAGTCGCAGCGCTCAACATGCCATTAGACTGAGTGACACCACTCCGTTCCATGAACGCTCTCGTCGCATCGCCCCTAGAGATGTGGACGATGTAAGGAGCGTCTTGCAGGAAATGGAGACCGCTGGGATATTGACGGAGTCTCTGAGTCCTTACGCCTCTCCCATAGTGGTGGCAAGGAAGAAGAATGGATCCGTACGACTGTGTGTCGACTATCGAACCCTGAACAACCGTACGATACCGGACCAGTACAACCTTCCTCGCATTGAAGAGATCCTGAATGCTCTGAATGGAAGCCAATGGTTCAGCGTGCTCGATCTACGATCCGGGTACTATCAGGTACCCATGAATGCAGAGGATCAGGAGAAAACAGCCTTCGTCTGCCCACTGGGGTTCTACCAATTTACACGTATGCCCCAAGATATATGTGGGGCCCCTGCTACTTTCCAAAGACTGATGGAGAAGACTATCGGGGACATGAAACCTCGGGAGTGTCTCGTCTACCTGGATGACATCATTGTCTTCGGAAGGACCCTGGAAGAGCACGAAAAGCGGCTGCTTAAAGTGATAGACCGTCTTGGGAATGAAGGGTTGAAATTGTCCATAGACAAGTGCCGGTTTTGTCACACCTCGGTGACCTACGTGGGACACATCGTGTCTGCTCAAGGAATCGCCACTGACCCAGCCAAAGTGGAAGCGGTCGTGAACTGGCCGCGTCCTGAGAATGTCACGTAACTACGATCCTTCCTGGGGTTCTGTGGGTATTACCGTCGCTTCGTGGAAGGGTACTCTAGTAGAGCTTAACCCCTGAACAATCTGTTGAAGATATACCCCAAAGATACAGGACGGAAGGCCGTATCGGCCCGCCAGCCATTTTGTGATAATGGACGTCTGAGTGTGAACAGGCCTTCCTGAAATTGAAGAAGTGCCTGACCAAAGCACCAGTGCTTGCGTATGCTGATCCCGAACAACCATACTGTACGTTCTGCATGTGGATGCCAGTCTCAATGGACTGGGTACCGTCCTGCACCAGAAGCACCTAGAGGGCCTTCGGCCTGTAACCTACATCAGCCGCAGTCTGACACCCAGTGAACAGAAATACCCCGTCCACAAGTTGGAGTTCCTGGCTCTCAAGTGGGCGATCACTGAGAAGCTCCACGATTACCTTTACGGTGTTACGTTTGAGGTAAGGACGGATAACAATCCCCTCACGTACATCAATACCTCGGCCGAATTGGATGCAGCAGGACACCGATGGCTGGCAGCTCTGAACAATTACCGATTCTCCCTGAAGTATAAGCCGGGACCCTTGAATGTCGGGGCTGACGCCCTCTCCCAACGGCCAGGGCTAAGGGCTACTCAAGATGATGAGGAATGGGAAGAACTTCCAGGACCAGGTGTGCGAGCTATGTGTAGCACCGCCGCCATCATCAACGATCATGTGGCCTTCTCAGAATTACGGGTTGCGGATTCCTTGGGATGCCAGTCGCAGGCTGTCCAAGCCGCCTACTGCGATCCGAAGGGGATGAACATAACTCATGACAAAGTGCTACGGTGGAAAGATCTGGTAGACTACCAAATACGAGATCCTGTCATTAGTATCATCAGGCAAGCCGTTGAAAAAAAGAATCCGGCCCTTCTGAAGCGTTCTCCCAACGACTTGGTTGCCTCGCTCATGCGGGAAGCGGACAAATTCTAAATAGACAACTGCTTACTCTATCGGGTGGTGCAATACCACAACCACCTGGATAGACGACAACTAGTCCTCCCTAAGAACTTGCAATACATGGTGTTAAAGTCCCTACATGATGAACATGGACAGCTCGGTGTGGAGAAGACCTTTGGGTTGGTCTGAGATCGTTTTTTCTGGCCCAAGATGCGAGAGGCCGTAGAACGCCATTGTTGCCGTTGTACTCTGTGTATACAACGCAAGACCCTGCCTACCAGAGCAGCCCCCATGGGCCATCTGAAGAGTTCTGGCCCAATGGATCTTGTGTGTATGGACTTTCTGTGCATTGAACCTGATAGCCGGGGAATCTGCAATGTGCTGGTCATCACGGACCATTACACCCGGTATGCCCAGACCTTCCCCACGAAAGACCAGAAAGCCATCACAGTGGCAAAAGTATTATGGGAGAAGTACTTCGTTCACTACGGTCTTCCCAACCGCCTTCACTCAGACCAAGGTCGGGACTTCGAGAGCACGTTGATCCGAGAACTGCTCAAAATGCTGAACATTTCTAAATCACGAACGACCCCGTATCATCCCGAAGGAGATGCGTTGCCAGAACGATTTAATCGAACCTTACTGGACATGCTCGGAACTCTAAAGGGTGCTCAGAAGACTGAATGGAGTCTACATGTAGAGGCCTTGGTTCACGCGTACAACTGTACCCGACACGAGTCAACTGGATTCTCTCCCTACTTCCTCATGTTCGGACGAGAGGCGAGACTGCCAGTAGATGTACGCCTGCGCGTATCGACAGATGGGATACACAATGCTACCCATTTCAAATACGTGCAAAGACTCAAAGACAGCTTGCAACAGGCTTACCAACATGCTGAGAAATCTACAGCTAAGCTGAATGCTGACAATAAAAGGCGATACGACCATAAGATCAAATATCGGAAACTTCGTCCTGGAGACGCTGTGTTACTTCGCAATCTGGGAGTCCCGGGAAAACACAAATTGGCCAACCGATGGAGAGACGGTGTATATGAAATAGAATCTCAGATGCCTGGCCTCCCGGTCTATCGCATCAAAGACACTGAAGGCCGGGTAAAGGTATGGCACCGTAACCACCTCCTTCCCATTCCACAAGTGGGAGATGAGCGGTGTGGCCAGTAATTCCGTTTCCTCAACGGTGAGTCCGACTTATCAGAGATGGGTCAAGAGACTGTCAATAATGAAACCCACTCTGAAACTCCTGAAGATCCTATGGAAGGACCCTCTCAAAGGGACTACTCCACAGAAGGGGCATCCCCAGAGGAGCTACGGGTAAAGGGCCCCGTAGGCCGAAGCCTACTAAGGTGGCACCAACAGGCCAGCCTTTGGATCCACAGAGCCCGTGCTTTGTGCCTAATAGAGACTGTTCTAAGACATTTCTCCCCTCAAGGGAAGAGGCTGAGCCTCAGGACTGTGTTTATTACTCCCCCGAGGGAGTTGCAGAAGAGCAGCTCCGAAGGAGCCAAAGAATTAGGTACCCTCCAAATCGGGTAACCTATGATCAAATTGGGGCACCCCATTATGAGGCTCAGCAGTGGTCTCGGAGCAAAATCCAATCTGTGATTGTGATGCTCACAGAATTGTGTAACATTGTTTAAAGTTGATGCAATGTGCTAAGTTATATTCGTTAAGAGGCATTTTTATTATATAACGTTTGTGTATAATAGTAAGTTGCGGTCCAAGCGGGGACGTTGGGGATTTTACCAGGGGGAGGATGTAGCCAGGTCATCCCCCTTTGCCCTGCGACCCCCATTACCTCCGTGGCCAGGATCGATGGTGGGTGCTGCCGGAGCCAAGCGGCAGACCCGACGGCCATTCGGGAGGGTGGGGGCCGAGCAGGGAGCGCACCGGTGCTCCGGAGGACCCCGGCGGCTCCCGTGAAGGGCGCCGCCATGTTGCGCGAGGTTGCGCATGTGCACTGATTACCGGCGGCCCTGAGTAGTCACGCATGTGCAGTGATAAGCGCGCGAACGCTAGCCTACCAGCGAAGGCTCTTGGAAGGGACTACAAGTCCCATGAGCCTCAGCAACGCCCCATGTGACGCCAGGGAGCCAATAGGGCTGAATGATTGCCCTGCAGACCTGAAAGAGATACAATTCGTGGGGTTTTTGGAGACAGGCAGTTGGTGACCGGAGCAGCTAGGGGAAAAAGGTAGGGTGCAGGAGTCTGTGACTCCCTGCACTCGGCCAGCAGCCCCCTAGCCCCCAGATAGCCCTGAGCCACCAGTAGCGTTGTGTTGTTTAAGGGACAGGCCCCAGGTTAGGGACCCTGCCCCTTATTATCCAAAGTCAGTTAGGGACACAGCGTACGCTGCACGTCCATCCAGAGGTCTAGGCTCAGACTTCGCTGTCGCTGCAGCAGCCATCCGGGTGGGATCGCCCCGGACGGTAGTTCCTGTGGTCAGCGGTCATCGGATCCTTTGTGAAGCTCCTTGGCAGGCCCGGGCACTGGAGTGCTCGGCAGGTAACCATCACCAAGTGCACCAACTATACTCTATCATACTTACACGGGACTAGTGGCTGCGTAGTCACACATATCTATCTCACGTGAAGGGACATATTGTGTGGGGTTACTGGACACGGGGTGGGATCACCCGGTGAAAGGGGGTAGCGTCCTGCGAGACGCAGTAGTTAGAGTCTCCTCTAGAGAGGGACACCTGTTGATATATATGAATAAGTACTGTTGCTACAGTAAAGTTATTGGTTGTTTTACATGCTGTGTGTGTGATATATATATATTGTCCTGCGATGAACCACTCCCCCCTTCCGTTGGGAGCCATCGCAGGTGGAGGCGCTGCACAGAGTGCGAGGTTACTCCTATTATTTATATGTGCCCCAGGCTCCCCGTGGTGGAGGTTTAGGCCTCCTGTGAGCCTAACAGGTAAAGCACCACACCTGGTAACATTAAGTCCCCCGCACACACATACTATATGCTATTGTGTGGGGGAATACCCATTACACTTGGGAAAGTGAATGCAATTTTGTATGAAAGATTCACTCTTCTTTCCCTCAGTAAGATCACAACAACCCCCGAAAAGGACAAACCTGATCAGCTTTGACAAAAAGATCCGTTTCGATTTCTAAAAGGAGGGGAGGGAAAGACCTTCGATATTCAGTGAATTATGCTGCAAGTGAAATATTAAAACTAACAATTTTAGAACATGTCGTAATAAAACCAGAATTACTGTAGAGCAATAGTTTTATTTTGAATGTCAGTTGAAAACTGATCTGTTATAAATAAAGTATATTTTAGTCAAGTTATTAAGTGACTATTGTGCATTTTATCTTCCCTCTCCCAAAAATATCTCACAGGAAAACACTGTAATCTACATGCATTTAAAACACTGCAGACATTTTAATACCTCTGGTTTGCTGCTGCATATAACATTGCAGGAAGATAAACATTTTATTGGTAGATAATTAACAAAAAATATTTTCAAAATAATATCAATATATGCACATTTTAATAACATACTGTATAGAACTGTGCATTTAAATGGTCTCTCGTAACTTTGCTCCTGTGCCAGGAAAAATTACCATTAAGTAATTGGTAAATGTTGTTTAATGGCTTTTTAATACATACATTTGAGCTTGAATGCTGAATATCATTACTTTTACATCAGCTATTGCCTCAAAGTGTTCATATCCAGTGTCCTATGGTACAGTAGTTTTGGAGATATTGGGGGTGAAAGAATGTGAAATCTAATTGGCAAAATGGCCACCAGGCAGTTAACCAATAGATGACGGTAATGTTAAAATTTGCATAATACTTAAGCTTGATATTTCTGGAACCATAAAGTATGATTTCCAGCTTTAATACTGTTGCTATCATGTTAGAATTATTTGTATAATCCACTCTATGCTGGGAGAGACATACAGTACATAAGTAAGAGACTAAACACATTTTTCTTTTCATCTAAACTGCTGAAAACCCTACAGACATAATTGAAAGTATGGCTGCACAATTAGCATACTCTATCACTGCAATAGTGCTATCATTCATAACAGCCCTTAGTCCATGTGATTTGCTCAAGCTGAGCCCAAAGTGCACTCCGGAAAAAAACAGTCCTCCGTTAACTTTACCACCCTCCAGGGAAATAATGGGCAATGAGCCTTCTTACTACCTAGCCCTGTGTCGTAAGGAGTGCTACCCACTGAAGCTGGATTCCCCAAACAGAAAAAAACCACCAAGAACATCGCCTTGGAGGCCACCAGAGCTTGTCTCTCTAGTTTGCTCTCCTCCAGGAGAGACTGCTGTATTCGCAGTTGTGCTGATATAATCCATGGGGATCTCTCTCTGATGAGACTCACCCCCAATAATTCCTGTAGTTGGATTGGTTCCAGCAGGAAGACTGCCCACCCAGAGTGCAGACTCTTTGTGCTGAGGATTCCCTTCCAAGAACTCTCTGCTATCTCCCAATACTGCTATCTTGTTTACGAGCACCCAGCTCTGTCAGTCACATCAGGCCTAGCACCAGCTCTCCTCAAAAACCTCTAGTGAATTCCTGAAACTCTTTATTGGGCATGCCTGGTATAGTCTCCCCGTCACATTCAAAATCATGAAAGAGGCAGGTTCAGCCTATCAGGATCATCCCTTTAAATACTTCACCACTCAGTATAGAGGTGGGAGGCTAAAATGGGCCAATCTAAGGAGGGGCCACGGCTACATCTGAATACTATACCCAGGGGTATTATCATAGAGATATTGAATTGGGTTAATCCAAGGAGGTTCAACATAGCCCCTTATCAGCCTCATCAATCCGGTCCAGTGTTCCAGACAACCTTCTGTGTATGGTGCAGTGTTGCCCAGTTTTGTTCTGTTTGGTCTCCCAGAAAGCAGTCAACCTCTCTCTGGTTCCTCAATAATGGGCACATAAAAAAGTGTCAATATAGCCAAGCCACCAAGACAACATGAGGCTACATGCCCATTCAATGGGCTCCCCTTCCCAGACATACAATGCCTGATATTCACACAATTAGTGATTAAAAGCCCCTTTGCAGCAAGAGTCTAGGTTAACCCCTGCATGTCGACAATCTCCTGCACAGAGCGATATCACTGCTTTTAAATATTTGAATCCATAAATACATAGGCACCCCCCTATTAACCCTTGGTTGTCCACATTAATCCTGATGAGAATAAGCAGCAGGTCAGGGCATCACCTTTATTTTATATATAAAAATAAATGATTAAAGTAAGGCAGATAATCAACATAACAAATGATTATCATGGTGCATATCCCTCCCATTGTACAAAATGAAGGTGCAACACTATTCTCACTCCATGTGAAGCGCATAAGAATTGAATTTTTAGTGCAACCCCCAAAATCAATGTCTGATTATCACAAAGCATGCATCGCCCCACAAACTCGCACTGCACTAAGAATGCTATGTGCTGTAGGAAGGGGTCATAGTGAAACAGGCTTCCTGACACAATTTTATTTCTATGATTGTATGAGTACCATTGATTGATAGAGTTTCGAATCCCAGTCAATCAAGGGTACTTCTAAATTTGTTGGAGTCAAATAGTTAACAAGGTGTCTTGTAGAAAGGAACTACTGTACAAACATGTGCTTATGCATTGGCACATACTGTACAATGTATCTCAGCACTTCCATTTCACGGGACCCCACAGGCACATTTTTAGTCCTACACATATGGAGTCCACATTCATTGCGTTTGGTAGAATCCTGTGTGATTTCATGTTATTCCCATATTTGTAAGGATAAAACTATGTTGGGCAGGGAGCATCAATGTGCACCCACACTCTAGTCACCTTGATACGACAGTTCAAAGTGACCATCCCAGGATTCCGCTAATTGTCTACTTTCAGACGATATAAGTTTTGTCTGGGTGTATTACTGCTTGGTTACTGTAATTACTTAAGCGGTTCATCAAAATCAGAATGGCTGTGCTTCATTTCCCTCTAACATGACGTAACAAAATTCAACATGGCTGCTGCCACATGGTCTACTACAGCCAATCATATTTGGGATATCATTGATTGGCTGAAGTACAATGTTACGGCAGCCATTTTGGATTTTGTGACGTCATGTTAAAGGGAAATTAAACACAGCCATTCTGATTGGCTGGTTTCAGTCGCCTTACATTACGTCACATTAAAAAAAAGGGGGGCACATGGTTTTCACAGCCAATCAGATGGTGTGTGAACCATTTGCCGCCCAAATGTGACGTCACAAGCCATATTTAAGGCTGTGACGTCTCATTTGAGCTCAAGAAGCGTGGATTTAACATGGGGTTATTGGATTAACAGATGAAGACAGAAGATAAAGACAGAATATAAAGAAAATAAAGAAATAATCACAGATGAAGAAAGAAGAAGATGATATTAGATTAAAGAAAGAAGAATTTGGTTACCTCTTTCGGATCTTCACGGTGGATGGCGTTGGATTGAGTTTCATGACGTCATGGTACTAGAGCCATTTTGATTTCCCAGGATTTGGAGGGCAAACGCTTCTAAAGGTAAGATAAATATTGAATGTACAGATGCAGCCACCAGTATTAGATCACTTGCCTTGGAAAATCTGGGGCAATCTCACTGTAAATGCCTCAACATGCCTCAACATTTCTGTGAGATTCCTAATGGCCCATCGGATTAAGACTGCTGTGTTAATCTGATGAGCCATTAGGAATCTCACAGAAATGTTGAGGCATGTTGAGGCATTTACTGTGAGATGCCAACGTTTTTAACCAGGTAAGTGATCGGATACTGGTGGCTGCATCTGTATGTACTTTTATTTTTAAATGTTTTTGTAATGGAATTTATTTATTTTATGTTTTTCATTGCTCATTGACTGCTAATGTATTAATCTGTGCCTGTTTAGGGTACAGATGAATACAGTGGTAGCCAATGGATTTTTGGCCAAAAACATTTTTTCTATTGACTGTTATATTCATCATTTCTGTTTAATGTTTAGATTACATTGTTTTGAATTGTGATGGCTTGTGTATTTTTTTGGGGACAGATTGGTTAGCGTTTTATTAAATGATGTATTTTGTTGGGTACTGGTTTTCATTTATGTGTTGCCTAGTGGTTGTATTAATTAATTGTTGTGTTGCTTACTGCTTTTATGTATTAAATGTATTGTTTAGCTAGTGGTATGTTTTATGTAATTGATTGTCTAGTGGTTTTAATGATTTTATTGAATGCCTATTGTTTTACATCTTTAATTGATTAGCCAACCAAGTGGTTTTATTTAGATAATTGATTGGTTGGATAGTGCTTTTGATTTTTGGTTATGGGGGTTTAGGTGCTTGTTGTATATGTTTGATTATTGTGTATTTTGGACATACATGCTTTTGTATTAGGGTGAATATTGACTGTTATAGTAGCTTATCATAGAGACAATAGGAAAAAACCTGGCGCTTACCTTAAGCTTAATATACAGGATGTGCTTATAATGTGGCAGTTAGTTAAACCACGGCTCTTTGGCAGATGCTTTGAGCCAGCATGAAGTTCCCTTCTGCTTCAACCCCAGGAAAGGGTTAATCCAGAGCCTTTACAAAGATACAGAAACATACAAGCAATGGGGAGCATGGGATTATAAAAACATACAAGAATAATATAAGAACAATAAAATTACTGTGGTTACAAAAATATTGCTGGGGGTTGGTGAAATTACTGAATACACTTACACGGCCATGTGCAAGTGGACACGGTATATGGTTTCTTTAAGCAATTCCAGTCACTTCCAACATCAGGTTATGGTGGTTCAGAGGGTTTTGAAATAAATATATAAATATATCTGTACTCACACGGCCGAGTGTGAGTCCTTGCAGGAAATTGGTAACTTTGGGGTTAAATTAACCCATCCGCATCTCCCCCCAGTGTGGACTCTTCTTCAATTGCAACCAGCATGGGGTTCTAACCCCGGTCTTGGGCATCAGATGGGGACTCTCCCCAGTGGTGGTAATAGGGGAGGGTAGTTAGAGAAAGTGAGGCACGTTGTCAGTGGGGTTTAAAACACATTTATTAGTTTAAAAGCAATTGATAAAACAGGACTCACATACATACATAGAGGTTGGACCTCTGGCCTCCTCGTGCAGTCCAGGATACAGTGTAAGCAGCCGTTTTTGCCGATCACGCGTCCGTGATGCAGGAGAAAAAAAAAAAAACCTTTCCTCCTTGGCTGCAATGGCTGCTTGGTCGATCCGGCTACCGGGAGCCACGTTGGGTCAAATTCAGCTGGGACTTAGAGCTACGCGTTTCGCTGAGTCATCGGCTTCCTCAGGCTCATATGCTGACGTAGGGGGGGTCTCTGAGTTTTATATAGACCCCCTGTGTAATCAAAGTCTGATTGGGGCGGGCTGTATTTAATGAAGCCCTCATTACAATGTTTTTCTGATGAGATTTACATATTTAATGTTCTGTAATCACACTGTATTGTCTTTCAGAATTGGATTAAACTAAAACAATCATGTATACATAGATTAATATCCTACCTATCAGGGGTTAATTTATGAGTGCAGTAAATTACATGCTTCTTAATTCTTTTATAAGATAATTTGATCAGAGCCTTATTAGATCTATTTTTAAACTTCACACACATTTCAACAATTTTATACAAATTCCATTAAAATTAACAGGTATTGTGATTTAAGACCTCCAATGAGGTCCATCTAGTCATATGGCAGAATTGGTCATATGAAGTTTACAGCTCACAGTGTACTTGCTTCTTAAATCTAAACATTTTTAGAATTACTCCCATGTAAATTTACAACTACATATAGATTGGTTAAAACATTTTGGCTGTAAAATTGCCCAAATCCTTTAATGTAAAAAGCAGATAACCCATCTCTGCCAGGGTTATGCAGTAGTTAAAAACAATTATAAATGGATCATACGCAATATGTTCCATATTTTAGATTGATCCCTTTTCAATATATTATAAAAAACAGGACTGACAACTAAAGAGAGAACTAACGCTCTTTGTTCAGCGTCAGTTCTCTCTTTAGTTGTCAGTCCTGTTTTTAGTTTTTTAGTCCATAGTTGTTAGATTTTAAGTGATTATAATGTTTTGTGTGATTTGACTTTTATAATATATTGAAAAGGGATCAATCTAAAATATGGAACATATTGCGTATGATCCATTTATAATTGTTTTTAACTACTGCATAACCCTGGCAGAGATGGGTTATCTGCTTTTTACATTAAAGGATTTGGGCAATTTTACAGCCAAAATGTTTTAACCAATCTATATGTAGTTGTAAATTTACATGGGAGTAATTCTTAAAATGTTTAGATTTAAGAAGCAAGTACACTGTGAGCTGTAAACTTCATATGACCAATTCTGCCATATGACTAGATGGACCTCATTGGAGGTCTTAAATCACAATACCTGTTAATTTTAATGGAATTTGTATAAAATTATTGAAATGTGTGTGAAGTTTAAAAATAGATCTAATAAGGCTCTGATCAAATTATCTTATAAAAGAATTAAGAAGCATGTAATTTACTGCACTCATAAATTAACCCCTGATAGGTAGGATATTAATCTATGTATACATGATTGTTTTAGTTTAATCCAATTCTGAAAGACAATACAGTGTGATTACAGAACATTAAATATGTAAATCTCATCAGAAAAACATTGTAATGAGGGCTTCATTAAATACAGCCCGCCCCAATCAGACTTTGATTACACAGGGGGTCTATATAAAACTCAGAGACCCCCCCTACGTCAGCATATGAGCCTGAGGAAGCCGATGACTCGGCGAAACGCGTAGCTCTAAGTCCCAGCTGAATTTGACCCAACGTGGCTCCCGTAGCCGGATCGACCAAGCAGCCATTGCAGCCAAGGAGGAAAGGTTTTTTTTTTTTTCTCCTGCATCACGGACGCGTGATCGGCAAAAACGGCTGCTTACACTGTATCCTGGACTGCACGAGGAGGCCAGGGGTCCAACCTCTATGTATGTATGTGAGTCCTGTTTTATCAATTGCTTTTAAACTAATAAATGTGTTTTAAACCCCACTGACAACGTGCCTCACTTTCTCCAACTACCCTCCCCTATTACCACCACTGGGGAGAGTCCCCATCTGATGCCCAAGACCGGGGTTAGAACCCCATGCTGGTTGCAATTGAAGAAGAGTCCACACTGGGGGGAGATGCGGATGGGTTAATTTAACCCCAAAGTTACCAATTTCCTGCAAGGACTCACACTCGGCCGTGTGAGTACAGATATATTTATATATTTATTTCAAAACCCTCTGAACCACCATAACCTGATGTTGGAAGTGACTGGAATTGCTTAAAGAAACCATATACCGTGTCCACTTGCACATGGCCGTGTAAGTGTATTCAGTAATTTCACCAACCCCCAGCAATATTTTTGTAACCACAGTTATTTTATTGTTCTTATATTATTCTTGTATGTTTTTCTAATCCCACGCTCCCCCATTGCTTGTATGTTTCAGTAGCTTATCATGCCAATTATGTGGGCACGATGTACTACTATGCCACTCAATGGGTACAGGGTGGGTATAGTGGGTTCAGGGTTGGTGCTTAGGCCTCCCCGGTGGATAGCGGGGGAGCATGGGTTAACCCCTTAATTACTATAGCAGTTATTAACCTCTAAGGTGATTAAGGGGTTAGGGGCCATTAGATTGTATTTTTTATGTATTCTTTCTGGCAACGGAGGACATAGCCCTACAGTATGCTGACGAGGATGCCCTTCATAATGGCAGGGGTAAGCAGAATGGTTTTATTTACTTTTTTTATGCTGGCTGGCTACTGTTTTGTTTAATAATGGGCTAATAGTTTGTTTGCACATTACTGTACTGTATGTGTTTGGGGGGGGGTGTATTTATTGAAATGGAGGCCATCTTTATTTTTTTTTACAACACGAATGGTACCACAGGTTAGCAGGGACCCATGGGAGACCACACGAGGGCTCCCAGATACCCGTGGGGACCAACTGGGGACCCCCGCCGGCCTGTAGTATTAATCCTGTGTATAAAAAAATTAGTTATGCTTTTATTTGGGGGCACAGGGTGTGAGTGGGTTGTGTATTGGTGTTTATTACATATTGTAATGGTTATTGGTGGCCTAGGAGGTGGGTAGTAGGGCTGTTGTGTGTATTTTTGTTTATTGTGGGTAGCTGGGGTGGGTGAAGGGGGTAGTAGCTTTAAGGATGGGTGCTAAGGCCTACCGGGTGGATAGCGGAATGGGTTAACCCCTTCATTACCTTAGCGGTATTAACAGCTAAGGTAATGAAGGGGCTATGTCCACCCGCAACCCCCCCGCAAGGACTAAACACCCACCAAGGGCCAAATACCACCTTCACCCACCCCCGCTACCCACAATAAGCATGGCACTGGTGGTTAACCCCTTCATTGCCTTAGCAGTTAGCCGCTAAGGTAATGAAGTTGACTGTAAATGCTTTTTTATTGCATGATATTCATGCCGGTGATCTCCGGTGCTGGTATTATTGGATATAATCAATCTGATGCAGGAAAAATGCATTTTTTTTTCTAAGTGCCGTCTCGACTCTTATCTACAACTTCTCACCACCTTCTTGCCAACTTTTCTGGCAGGACGATTTGGAGAGGAAATCTCAATTCTAGAGTGGCGATCAGCCGCGATAAGCTTATCGGGGCTACTAGAATTGAGCGAGTTTGAGAAACTGGGGATAAGTGGCGGTAAGTGGCTTATTGTCGTGCGTTTGGCGATTTTTTTTTCTTGGCAACAAAAAAAACGTGATTTTTGCTCTTATCACTGGCTTATCGTGGTTTACTGAATCACTGTAGGCTTTTTTGGTGATAAGATGCCGATAAGTGGCTTATCGCTGCTTACTGCATGAGGCCCTAAATGGGAGTTTGAAGGCTGATAGGAGTGCATCACACTGTCTATAACAGGCAACTACAGTACCATCAACTACAGATGAGACACCGAGTATTCTAAGGCTTGCCTTAAACTAGCCCGGATATGTGCTGGGTACATGCTGGGTGTAACCTGGCTAGTTTACAGTAGATATTTTCTGTCCTCAAACAGATATGTTAGTAATTGGATACTAGTTGCAGCTTAGCGGTATTAGTGCAGTGGGGGTTGTTGTTTTAGTTAATATTTACACAAAAAGTTAGAGGGCGAGAGCATATTAGGGCCTCCGCCTACCAACTAGAAGCTCACTTAACAAACGCACTCCTGGGCGGTTAAAATTTAGCATTTAATAATTGTCATACTAAAATAAATCCTACACACAGATTATTGATAATAAACACACAATGTACTTATACAGGGAGGGACATGGAGAGGTGGTGTTGGGCTAAAGGTGTATAATGCTATGGCGTATATCTGAAATGAATCAGAAGAGCTAATTACCACCTAATATAGCCTATGAATATAGAACACAGGATCTCTGGTTAACAACTACTAACAAGACTCTAATCACTATAACAACATACATGTGTTGTGCGGCATAAGGCGTAGCATACCGATCAAACCAACCTGTAATTGTGGAATGTAGCACCTAACAGTCTCTGGTTGTTAATACACTTTTGCTCTAAACTAATAAAACATAATATATTCACTGTAGGTGCAACACAATAACAAGTTGGTGGAACGTGGATTGACTCTACGCCTAATGACGTTGATATACACAGCACACAATTAAATCACACATATAGCTGATAGGAAATATAAAAACCTGAGAACAGCTGAGACTAAACACTCTGCTAGATAGATATAAGCAGCATATAATTAAAGCTGTGGTATACGGACATGCCGTCCAAATATAATCAGTGCTACTAAGACTATGTCCCAGATGGAGCAATCAGCATCAAACAATCATATATGTTACTGTGCAAAACCGTGCTTAAAGGTTAATAGCACTCAATGATGGTGTATTGGTGCACAACAGCCCCGCAATATGTCAGCAGTAATGGTACAAATCAGCATGGGTGTAAGTCAATGCATAGCGTTGAGCCGTCTGACATATATACAGAGTAGCACTGAGACAGACACAACCATTAGCCACAGTGTGAAAGACAACTGCTGTGCCAGGACACAAACGCAATTAAAATAAGTCTGTAGCAGAGACAGAGATACAGTGTACCAACGATACCAGACTCTCTTTGTTCCCTCCCTGATGACGTCACACGCCAAACGCCAAACGCGTTTCCCTCCTACATGGAGATTCTTCAGCGGCGAGTGATGAACAGCTGGTGTCGGGAGTGTGTATTTATAGCGTCACGGGTTGCCATAGCGACCCGCGGCCAATCGGAGAGTCACAAAATGTTTAATTCAGACTGACAACAGCGCGATCCCGATCACAAATTTACTGCATGCAACTTACTATAAGCTTACTGCATGCAGCTTACTATAAGCGCACACGGCGCCGGCAATGCATTTGTTTTCGGGCAAGGTTGCGTCGCTGGCACTATAAGAGCAGCCTTAGGCTGAGGGCATACATTTGATACACTAATCCTATCTCATCATAGTATTGATGCTGGGCTGACAGATTATTTCAAATTAGAGAGTGCTTTATTGAAGTTTCATGTTTATGCAACTTGTTGTTGCTTTTGGTACCAACAGAGGATTGCGTGGGTCATCTGGGCTCACTGCTGCTAACACTTGGGTCAATGGATACATAATTTTTTCACCATTAGTCTTGAGTATTGGATAATATATAGTTGTTAGATATATTGTTTCTATACATTAACAAAAGTTTTGTTCATATAATTTCTTTATTTTTCTATTGCTTCGACTTATAGTGCATGCACGCGACGTCACACGGGCAAAACATGCACTAGGCTGGAGCCTATTGTGAGGCGATCGGGAGTCGTGGCGCATGCGTCACACGGCTGTTTTGCCCTCATTGGTTGAACCGCTCACTTGACGCAACTGTGACGTGGCCATCGCGCGAAAAAAACTATTTGAATTGTGCTTTTTAAATTTGAGTGCGTGGTCACTCTGCGTGCTTGCCTCACTGGAGCACACATTTTTGTTCGCGGTGCGCAATGTTGCACGTGCCTGCACTATAATCGCGGCTTAGAGTTCAGTCAATAATATATTAAAGCAACGTCAGCATAGGGGATTGATCACTTAACAAGAGGCTGTTTCAATAATACATCTTCTATAAGTAATTCAAGGCAATTTAGAGCTATCACTTACAGTGTACAGACTCACTAAGTTGAATATGGGTCATTTTGTAATTTGATTTAAAACATTTGTGGACAAAGGTCAACACAGTTTTTAATTGTGTTGTGTTACAATTTCTTTTATTGTGAAGATTGTAGAAGGGATGTTTTCTTTTTTTATTGCCTACTGTATATTTAAATGACTCACACCACATAAAATATTTCCACAAGGCCTTTTTCCTAAAGCACCTTATAAAGGGGTACTGTCAGGCCCAACTATGATGGTGAAGAGGTAGCCAGGCTCACTAATAAAGGTTAAGCCTGTTTGGTTACCTCTGATCCATGTTTTGGGGGTCAGGAGTGTCAGCTCTTGGACCCAACTGTTGTAAAAACATTATCTGTAATTGTGCGACTCACCACAGCCCAGAAAAGTAAATGGGGCATATGGATGTTAGCTGTTCCTGAAACAGTCAAGTGGTCCTTAGGTTAATGGGATACCCAGTAAAAGTCCAGGTCACCCAGAACCAGTATAAAGGTTCTGGGTGGTACTCCAATCATCTATAAGGTTTTGGGGGGACTTAAATGTCCAGCCCTAAGTTTATTGTATAGTGTGGGGAATATGGCTAGTAAGAAATAACGTGCAGCTTCTTATTCTATTTCCCATAACCCACAGACTTAGGATATTTTTAACGTGTACAGTATATTTTATTGAACAGTGTGTTTTAAAACATATGCTTTGTGCACAGTAAAATGAGGTACAGGGATGAAAAGTATCCCTGTAGCTGAGGGAATCCCTTAGTTAAGGGGGTACCCCAGTTAGTGCCAAGATGTCCCATTGCCTGTATTGGGTGTGTGGGTGCCCCAACAGAATATGAGGTACCCCAAAATGTATTCTGTCATAAACTATGGTTCATAGGGTATTATACTGTATGTATAAAAATCCATATACAGGCATACCCCGGTTTAAGTACACTCACTTTAAGTACACTCGCGAGTAAGTACATCTCGCTCAATAGGCAAACAGCAGCTCACGCATGCGCCAGTAAGCACGTCCTGAACAGCAATACCGGCTCCCTACCTGTACCGAAGGTGTGCACAAGCGGGGAGACTATAGAGCCTGTTACAAATGCCTTATTTACATCAGTTATGCACGTATATGATGATTGCAGTACAGTACATGCATCGATAAGTGGGAAAAAGGTAGTGCTTCACTTTAAGTACATTTTCGCTTTACATACATGCTCCGGTCCCATTGCGTATGTTAATGTGGGGTATGCCTATAGTCAGCCTAAGCATTTGCATAGGAGACATGGTGTCTGCCTAGCCATCTGGCCTCAAAGGGAATCCAGGATGACGAGGAGTCTGGTCATTTGGTAGCAAGGAGGGGCAGAAGATAATGCCCTACAGTTCTTTCAGACTATCCGGAGTCTTCCCTGCAAATAGCCATGCCTCTTTCTTTGACATCATCAGCCAGCTGAGCCCTGTTCTTATTGACGGCAAATACATTTCTCTCGTTTTAGATTGGGCTATAGTATTTTTTTTATGAAAGTCAGCGGTTTTATAACCCCTTACACCCATTAGATAGTGTGTTTTCCAAGTATTCCCTCAAGGTTCTAAAGATTCTCAAAGTTTTCTTCTAAATTTCAATTCTCTAGCAAGAAAAAGGCTGCTTCAGCTAAAGCTGCCTGGAATATTTTCTGTCCTGTTTTTGCAACTGTTATCAGGGGGAAATCCTTATTTGGATTCCCTGCACCTAGAAGAGTCTAGCTTTGTACCCCTGTCCCAAGTAAGTGTGTTTTTTGGCTGTATTTTGTGTAACATTGTGTGTTTGCCGTTTCCTGTGAATAAATGTACAATTTATTTCATTATCTTGTTGTCCTCAATACTGTATATGATTCAAAAACAAGGTGTAATTGCCTGGTCTCCTGTGACACCAACAAGATCAGAACCCACTGCCTTTCCTATTCAGGCAGCAGTTCTAGAAGTAAACTAAACTAGCTGGAGATCCCCACCTCCCTTCTTTCCCCTTTCCGTCTCTCCCTTCCCCCCCCCCCCCCCTCAACCCCCCACCACTCTCTTCAGCAAAACCCATATTTCAATGTCTGGGCAAATCAGATTTATTATAACATCTGATTAAGTACTGTACATAACAAAATCTGTGCCGAAAAAAATCATATGGCAGATTCTGATGTATCTGTCTGAATACCCAATCCGCCTTTGGATGTTGGTGTGCAGATTGGATTTTGGTAAAAAATCAGTGCATCCAATTTCCCCTCATTTGCCATGTCTAGTAATTTTGGCTATCCAATGATGGTGAGCCCTTTCTGTGTTCAGTCTTAAAATTCAGGTGCGGTAGAGCCTCTGTAGTCTTAATCATTTGGGACCTCTTTTTGACAAAATAATGTCTACAGCATTACATAACTGATATCAGTGGAGCCAGAGCAATGCCATTTTAGACTGTGTAAAAAATGACACTGAATAGGTTTGAGCTATTTTGGTGCAAAGTTTGAAGTTCATGGTCTTCATAAATCTACAATGTTTGAAACAATGAATCTCAGCTGCAGCTACCTATATTTAAATTCCCTGGGATATGCACTTTCAGAAAATCTATAATTTTGTGGGGGTATTTTTCTGCTAGGGCTAGTTAATGATGTTAGGGGATCTAATTTCTTGAAATTCTATCTCATCATATCTCTTCATAATTTATGAACTCTTCATTTGAAGAACACTTCAAATAAATATTATCACAGTTAGTACCAATGTAGCCCTTTTTTAAACTATATTGTTGGAAAGTGTAATTGTTGTTTTGTTCATTGTTGTACTCACTGGAATACTCAGACATTCTACCATATGTAGGCAATTCAGGGATTTTTTTTCTTTTGCCTTTTAATGAATTGTCTCCCTTATAGTTTTTTTCTATCTCTAACTACTTTCCCGTTAAACAAATAATAACAATTTCTGTGGCACATTTTAATTTTTCATAACAGGGTAATTTAGAGTTCTCTAGACCCATTCTCACTTAAGAATCCAATTACAATTGTCTGTAGTAATCGATCACGTAGATTGCACAAGGGATTTTAATATGGTGCGCTGCTGCTGCTGGAGCTAATCTTGGTTTATACTGCCGCTCACATACCCATTGAAGCAAAACATTCCAAGTATGCTTCATTTTCAAGTTCTCCAAAACATATTTCAAATTAGACTATTACAGTGTTCAAAAAGAATAAGCGCTTTTGCAACTCAAGTTAAATTGTTACACATAAAATGCAATTATTTATTTATTGCAAAAGATGCACAACAGGGTATATTCTAAATGAGAAAGGGAGCAAGACAGCTGGGTAGATACAGTGATTTATTACATTCATCTGGATCTCAACAATTACATTAGGGGATATCTAATGAGCATTTATTTTGTCGTGTTTGCTGGGACATGTTAATTGTGTGTGAATATGATTTTGTCTTGCCAATTCTTTATTCAGGAGAAGATTGCCAGGTAATATACTGTAGCAAGCAGTGGGGTTCTTCTATAGACTTTTAACTTACTACTGTATGTTAGAGATATACAGCCCTGCCTTAGAAGTAAATCATATGATGTCAACAGTTTAGGATATAATGGTCGGAAATTTAAATTTAGAACTTGTTTTTCTGTAATTTGTAATGAACCATGCCACAATTGCTAAATTAAATTGTATTGGGTAATTAGTCACGATGGGAGAGAATGAAGGACTGTGTCAGAGTTTTAGTAGTCGAGCAAAAGAGGAAAGGGCGTATCTTTGTTATATTGTGGCGAAAATCTAGAGGATTTAACTACCTTTTGAATATGAGAGGAGAATGTGAGAAACAAGCTGAGTATGACCCCTTGGCAGCGTGCTTGTACTACTGGGTGTATGATAGTGCTTCCAACAGTAATATGGAATGAGGTACAGATGCTGCCATGAGTATCCGAACACTTTTCGGATTAACATCCGATGGGCCATTAGCAAGATGCAAGATGCCATTAGCATTGAGCAAGATTAACATCTAATGGGCCATTAGTCTGTCTGCAGAAATGTCACAGAAATGTTGCAGCATTACTGGGAGATTGCCCCAGATTTTCCAAGGCAAGTGTTCGGATACTCGTGGCTGCATCTATAGTAGCGTCAAGTTTGGGAGTAAACATGAGGAGCTCTGTTTTTGACATGTTAATTTTAAGTCGGCGGAGGGCCATCCAGGATGATATAACGGAGAGACATTCAGAAATGTTGGTCTGTACAGCAGGTGTAAGGGCAGGGGTTGAAAAGTAAATTTGTATGTCATTAGCATTGAGGTGATATAGTATTTGAACCAAAGAGATGTGATTAGGTCACCTAGAGAGAGTGTGTAAAGAGAAAAGAGATGAGGTCCCAGGACAGAGCCCTGGGGTACCCCCACAGAGAGATAGTTAGAGGAGGAGGAGGTGTTAGAAAAAGAGACACTTGTCATGGGAGAGGGGGTTTGGCCCAGTATTAAAGGGGTTACACCCCATTTGGCCACCCCATGCTCTCACTTGGGAAGCAAGGGGTTAACGGGACTACGGTCCAGTAATGTGTTTTTACCCTGCTTCAGTACCCAAATGTGTATTCCCCTGTAAATATGTATTGTTCCCATTCCAGTGTCTACACCAACACATACACTGGGGTTGATGCGAGAGGGAAGGGGTTAATAGTTAAGGAGTGATTATAGCCCTTTGTTCCTTTTTCCCGCCTTTGCAGGCTCCATTTTGCAGTTTCTCCATAGGTCGACGTTGGGGCTCAATACAACCCTGTGGAGATTCCGGCGATTTGGGCCCGTTTCCGTAGAAGACCTGCAGGTGGCGCCCGAGAGGAGGAGCGGCGGTTCCCCATTGTAAGTCAATGGAGCCATTCATTTCAATGGGGATTCCTAGACGCTGACCTCCAGGAAGCGGATACAATATCTGAAAGAGAGCTTTGATCACACTGAGTTCAAGTTCAAATACAATTGGCGTGGGAAACTTATTTTCTAGGGCACCCAGAAATAAAATTAATTTTGCCCCTAATCCACTGGAACCCCCACACTGGACCACCACCGGGTCCAAGAAAAGGGTCCCGTAAAGGGTCGCGCTCGTAACGAGGGTCGCGCCATTGACTCTAATGGTGGAGGGAAGAGCCGCGCGTAAAAACGACTAAGTCAAAAAGTGTAAACAGGGTAAGCCCATATCTCCGGTTCTGTGAGGACCAGAGGGCTGGAATTTTGGTCGCATGTAGTCACTGTTCCGGCATGACTGCATGGCAATTCCAAGCCCTCTCCGATCAACCAGACGGAGTATGGACAAATGTGAAAATTATAATTTTACTATTGACTCCAATGGGAGCGGAGGTCCCATTGAATCCTATGGCGGCGCCGGACCATGCATTTCCTATGACGGCGCCGGCCATATTAATTCCAATGGGGGAAAGCCGAATGGCGTTAAAACGGCTAAGTCCGAAAGGGTAAAAAGTGTAAGCCCATATCTCCGGTTCTGTGAGTACCAGAGGGTTGGGATTTGGGTCGAATGTAGTCACTGTTCCGGCATGACTTCATGGCCATTTCCAGCCCTCTCCAATCAATCAGACGGAGTATGGTCAAATGTAAAAATTTTGGTTTTCCTATAGACTTCAATGGCGGAGTTGCTCCATTGAAAGCCTATAGCGGCGTAGCCCGTTGATTTCAATGGGAGAGTGAAAAGCAGAGATTTCGTTTAGCTATAGCGGAGAATCCTGCATTAAAGTTAATAGGGGATTTTAACTTATTTTTGGTTTCTCCGATTCTGGGGGTCATGGAAGGCTGAAACTTGGCCACTATGGCAAGGGCCCTCCGGCATGAGGACCTGGCAAATCTCAGCCCGTTCAGACCCACAGAACGGATTATTTTAATATAGTTAGATATTAAAGAATATACAGTTTTGCAAGGCTGGTATAAAAGCCCGGGAAAATTACTCGCTCTGCTTTGTGTTAATGTTCAGGGGGGAGACAAGTGGTCTACATTAAACCCTCTGATCAAAGGCTGACCACTCTGGTTGTGTACAATAGGGCGAGGGAACGCAGAGCCTGAGTTGTCTGTAAGTGTCATAATTCACACTTACAGACAGAAGGGTTGCCTGACTTCAAAGGAGTCTGCTAGACATTTTGGCGCCCCAAGGTTAAGGTATGAGGGCTGCATCTCCATGTAAACGAGTGTAAGCCCTATACCCATTGTCTTCGTGTCTTTTCGTGATTCTTCATCTGAACCTGTATTGCTGAATGAAGTAGCAATCCTATATCCTGATTGCTTCATTGTCCAACCCTTAAGTAAGTGCTAATTCTCGTCTGTTATTTTTATATCTTGTGTGTTCACCTTTTTTAAGGAATAAACTATATTTATTGTATCTAAGTCGTGTTAATTCAACCCAGATATTTTGGTGTGTATTATAACCTATCACTAGCTACCGTGACAACACTGTAAGTACAATGGGTGAGGTAAGAGGATATCCAGGATAGAGGTTTGTTACAAATACCAAGAGTATGGAGAATGTGAAGGAGAAGAGGGTGGCCCACAGTATCAAATGCTGCAGAGAGGTCGACTAATATGAGCAGAATTTAATGAACTTTGTCTTTTGCAGCATGTAGGTCATTAGTTATTTTATTTAGGGCAGTTTCGGTGGTTTGTTTTAGAAGTTAAGGTTTGGTAAGAATATCCTCATTTTGAATACCCTAGGATATAAAAATAAAAACACTCATGGTATAGTACAATATATAAAAACTGTAATAAAAAAATAAACTACGCACAAATGTATTCACACTTTCACAAATTGAAAATGGCGTAGTAATATTTTCCTGTAAGTGATGCAGACTGAATGCAGGAGAGTGCCTCTCATTTCAACAATGTTTCTGGCGTCTGTTTGGCATCTGAGGTCATATCCTGCTTTTTGGATCCACACTTTGCTCCCAGTTACTCCTCAACCTATGTGTTTCACAGGGAGTTCTGTTTGATCAGGGTTGATTGATTTATTTTTTGTTATTTTTTGCTTTATTTTGTGTATTTACTATACAATATAAATTTTGAACACATTAATATTAATATATAGTTCTAATACTAATGCCAAAATTATTGATATCCATATAGATCCTGAATATGAGAGAACAATACAATTTGAATCAGCACTCCAATGTGTAAATGTAACAATATTTAGTGGTGCAAGGCAACCAAAGGGACTTATACAGAACAATAGACCTCTCTTCCGAACTACATTTTTTCACTATGTGAATAAAGTTGTACATAAAGTAGATTTTAACTTTAGTCTAGGAGACTGAGATCTACCCTTTAACCTGGGTCATTTATTAAGTTCATGAAGATGAAAATGGGAAGTTTTATATTCTACTGAAAAGTGTAAGAACAGTAATGTAAAAATACAAAGTTATTTGGAGTGCAGCGCCTGTAAAGGGAATTACTTTTATCTCTCTACGTACTTAAGGAAAACAAAATAGTTATGGATTCCCTTGGTAGCATCCAATTAAAGAAAATTCACTCCCACACTTGGCAATAACATTCAGTTTGAGCGAGGTAAGCTTCACCTGTGTTCTGATTGGTATATATTTTTATTATGTGGATGCTCTGGAAACAAATGTTTCTATGGACCTTCTGGTTCATGCTAGTTGAAATACTTCAGCACTGAATATTGGGACAGAGTTTGAGTTGGCAGGAGGTATTGTAAATAATGTTTATTAGAGGAATATACTGTATATGTTTGCAAGAATGCGGGAGAGATGGACAAGTGAATTTTGAAATTGTCATTTTCACCTAACACAAGTACTATTAGCATGAGTTTCTTGAAGCCCAATGTCTAACGGTCAGTTATTTTTCACTTATGCCATTATTAGAGAAGTCAGATGGGGACAGATGTACTTTACACATACTGTACATTAATTGCTTTTGACATCTAAATACTTACCTCCATTATGGCCTTTATTTACATACATAAATGTCTACCACTGCTTTAATTTCACTGATTTTTTTTCACTTCATCTTGTTCAGTGTACTATAACATGTACCATGTTATACTTGGATTCAGTTAATATGGCTATAACTGAATTAGAGGTATTAGGAGCCAAGGCTATGCATCAAACACATCACATTTGTGCACTACAAGATTTTTCCTTTTCCATCAGTTAGCACCTGTATTTGATGTGGATCTTTTGGGTTTCTAATATTGTAGCTCAAAATGGGCTTTTTGTTTTAATATACTGAATAGGAGAAAACATGATGGTAACACACTAATATATAGAATGTATAAAGAAACTTCCTAACTCTTCTATGCCAAGATGCATTACGCTCTGTTAAACTACTTAATAGAGCATTTGCTTACCTTTAAGGAAATTCAATTATCTATGCTGCCGATCAATCCGTTCTCCCATGATCGATCAGTGAAATCCTGCTTTCCATGGCAAACAAAAAGGCTGCATTTTACAATAGAGGAAGTGATGTGCTTTTGTAAATGGTTGATATAGCAACCCAAAGAAGCTTAGTACATTAAAATGCATAAAGAGTTGGGATGGAGGTGGAGTGAAAAATGCAGTAAGAATGATCTACTGTAATACTACAAAACTGATTTATTTAAAAAAAAAAACACATAGAATTTTGAATTAATTGCTACTTGTTTGGAATGTTGAGATTAAAATGAAATAACAATTCATTGTGTAACGGGTATTCCCTCTTGTCTGACCCACCCAATCTCACATTGGCCCGTGTGGTCTAACCGGTCCCATTACATGATCGTGTATGGTGGTGCACCTGCAGGCAACAGGGCTCCTGAGTCTCCCGTCTTGATGATATTAGGGGATGTCATACAGACAGGCAGCTGAGGTAGTGGGTGCGAGTCCTACCTATATCATGTGCAGCGCCTCCACCTCATCAGGATCTGTAAGTCCGCAGGGAGATGGTCCTGGTGAGGAACTCCTTCTTGGTGGTGTCATCCACTGTTGAGTAACTTCACACTCACACAGTAGGGGTATCTTTAAACAGGGCATCTTTATTGACGATATCGATGGGATAGAATGCCCCTTGCAGCTGTCAGCTCTAGCGGCACATTTCTCTGTGCGGTCCCTTTGCCAGGTACGCCCTCCCAATTGGAGTGGGATCCACTCTCCTCGTAGGGAGATCACCCCTGTGCCAGGTCCCTGGACACAGTGTGGCCTTGACAGGCTTGATTTGGAAACCCGTGCCACTAGTTACAGCACTAGTGGGTCCCAAGCTATCCTGAAATCCCTTTCACAGGAGCCAAACACATCAACAACAACAAGTAACTTTGACAGTGTTGTGCCTTATATACCTGAGGGGGCAGGCACATCTCTGATGTCACTAACCAGGGACTCAGAGCATGCAGCCACTCCCATCCATACATAGGGCACCTCACCAGGGTGTGAGGGAAAATCCTCCATTACTACTGCTGGCATTCCTGTATTACCAGGGTTTACTGCCAGCAGGGAAGATGTCTGCAGTCCATTATTATGCATGGCTACAATTGTTATTACTGTACATGATTTCCTATTTACTAAAGTCCCTTAACGTTACTTTATTTAAGTCAGCACTAAGATTTGCGTTACTCCCTCAAAGACCGTTAAATAGAGCTTTTGCAGTATCTGGACGGGTGCAACGCATGGTTAGGCATGATTTCAATACCATAGCATTATTTCCCAGCATTATTTCCCTCTCGCTCCACTCCAGCAAAAAACGTATTTCATGGTCTAGATAGGAGCTAAGGCAAAACTTATAGAAAGTTACATTAAGTCTATCCTAAGGAGATGTAGTACAACAATTCTTTTTGCATATAATTAGCTATGTGGATATGATGTTAACTCAGGTAAAATACAGTATCGTCCATTCCTGATTCAGGTAATGTTACTGTATGTTCCTTGATGCTTTGTGCATCTAGACCCTAGTTTCTTAATATATCAACTTCCCATATTGTTACTACATATTGTGCAAAAATTAAGCAAGGTACAGTACTGTACCTTGAAACATTGACACTAAGCAGATGAAACAATTATTGATGTAGTTAGCATGTTTTTGGTTCTTTGCACACATGCAATGAAGCATCATACATGGCCAAAATATCTTGGTGTGTTGCTAGACATCAATGTGTGTCTCTCTCAGTTTAGAAGGCAGCATATTGTTTTAATGATATATTCATAATTGTATTGCATACAGTATATAATTTCTATTGATATTGTGTAATACATATGTAACGGTTATTCCCCCGCACCCAATCGCAGATAGAGTGAATGTGAGGGGGAACCTATATGTTACCAGGTGTGGTGCGTATACCTGCAGGTTCACAGGAGGCCTGAGCCACCGCTGATGGGAGCCTGGGGTGCTTCTCTGGAATGTTTCTTCAATCAGCGCCTCCACCTATGTGAGATTCTAGGAGTGTAGAATGGCCCTCACATAGGAACATCCATAAAGTAACCAGCCCACACCAAAGGTTATGGCTAAAAGGGTTTACTATAGGGATCAGTAACATAACACACAGTATCATCATATAGAGTATCAACAGCTCTACACATAACAAAACATACATTGGGTGCAAGGGCACCAATATCCCCTTGGTTAAGGCCCTTGGCCTCCCCGCCCAATAGTAACACAACCATACAGTACCCACAATAATCGGGTGCTCGGCACCAGTTTCCCAGTGTCCTGAACCCCCACCCAGATGTGTGGCAACACTGCTCACGTGTGTATAGTTGGTGCATGTATAGATACCTGCCCGGGCACACGTCCGTGCCCAGGTGTAAAGCTCTTAAAAAAGTGTCTGACGCAGGAAAGGGAATCCGCCTCTGCGCGAGGTGTCTCCCTCATGGAGCATCTCACCCACAGAATGTCTCTTGTAGTAGAACCTGTCTGAGCCCAGACGCAGGCCGCGATCACCGCATGCAACTGGCACCGGTGATATCACATAACACTGTACTGTAGAAAGCAACGCCCCCTTGCACAGAAAGGGGCCTTCCCTGAAACTGCTAAACTAACTGCTGTGGCTGCACTCAAAGCCACACTGTCTCTTCTTGTCAGAGCACACAGTACTGCAGCTGTGTCACTGACTAGACTTACACTCACCTAAGGGCAGGGTCCCTACCTAAGGGGCCTTCCCTATGAACTTACCCACTAACCTAGTGGGGAGTGGGACCTACCTGGGGCCTGGGGGTAACCTGGCCTAGTGTAAGAAGCCACTTGCTCCTTACACACTTCCCCCCCTTCCTTCTCCCATCTCCAACTGACTAGCGTAGTCTCTGTGCAACATTGTATCCTTCTCCAACAGGAGAAGCTGCAAACTCTATTTGCTGTCTGGCTGCACGTGATGTGGGTGAAAGGGCAGTCCCCAGAGGCTGCTGGGAGTTGTAGTCCGTTATGGCCCTCTTTAACATTAGTGCCGCGTGCGCTATGTCTGCCGCGCCTGTGCAACCCTGTAATGGCCGCCACTGCTCTCTTCTGCACCTGCGCGACCTTGGGGAGTCCCTGCGCTACGGAGCGCCATCTCTGCCCATTTGCGCTCACTATATTGGCTGTCGCATCGCGTCTGCGCATGCGCGAGCCTCCGTGCCCGTGCGGACATAACAAAGATGGTGGCGCCGTGCCTCTGATACCACCGAGAGACGCGCTCGCCCCCGCAACTGCCTTCTCACTGGTGAAGGTAAGGGGAAGAGGAATGGGGAACCGAGGAGCCAAAGGGGACCTGGCTACACATATATGTTCAAGTATGGCCTAATCTAGATGCATTAAACTATAAACAGTGCTCTTTGCTAACTCAGAACAATATGTACAAACCTTCAACTTCAATAATTTAGCAAGTTCAGTTTAACTTTTAATAGTTTACTGACAATATGGACATATTTTGAAGCCAAGTACAGTATGTCATAAATCTGTGGATTTCTTGCCATGCAAGCTATGTGATACTTTATGCGCCTCTTTGTAAAGCAATTCCAACTAGTGGATATTTTTGATGAGTATTGTGGTCAAAGGTTTATTGAATTATCACAAGTTTTCCTGGAAGTGGATGGTGGCTGCTCTGACACCAGATGTATGACTGCGAGGTTATGCCAAAAAGCTTGGCTGGCTTTCTCATGTTTTAATCCAGTTAAAAGCAATTTTCTTATTGCTGCTGAATATAGTTAAATTTAACTTTAATTAATTGAATTTGTAGCAAACTTTTTTAATGAAAATATAGATATAGGTGACCAGCGCATCAGAAACAGATTGATCCTTTTCATAAAGTATAAATCTCTGCTTGTACCATCCACTATATAGTGTATAAATACAGCATCCCTGGCAGGGGATAGGGGACTAGTACCTAGTGCTTTCCAGCACACATGTTTAGTACAAATAATGTCCCTTATATAGCTGGTAAGTATATAAATCCACAGGGGTAACTCACTGTTGGGGTTCCCAGGTCCTCGGTGCGTTCCAAACGGCGTGCAGATCCACCAGAGGATGAACAGGAGAAAAATGGAGAAGGGCAGCGCACTTCCAGAAAAAAAGGAGGAGGCTCACAATAATATCATATACAGGTCATAACAAGGTCATATACACCTTGATAAAGGGCACATGGCCCGAAACACATAGGTGTGGTGATTTCTGAGCTCTCTAGGGGTTCTGTTGGATCCAGTTCAAGAATAAAGGATTTATTTTATTGTGAGCCTCCTCCTGTTTTTCTGGCAGTGCACTGCCCTTCTCCATTTTAATGAAAAGTTACCCTACTGATTAGATTTCAATAGTATGCAGATATAATTTACTCTACCCATTAAAGGTCAAAATAACTAAGTGGTACTATGCCATCATAGACCTTGCTGTAATACATTCTCTTTAAATAAGGGAAGTATCCTTTGGCTCACTCTCTACTTCGTCCTCAACTTACATAGCTACATAGTTGTTGAGGTTGAAAAAAAGACAAATATCCACCAAGTTCCACATACAGATGTAGCAGCCATTATTCGATTATTTCTCAGCACCGTTTTTGCTGTATTCCGAGTGGCATCTACTCATTAATCTTGCGTGAAGGCTGTCAATGACACACCTGTTTACCGTTGTTGATTTCCGTGATTACTGTGATTGTGATTTGTTTGGGTGCAGTTCGGCATGTTTCTGACAGATGGCAAAAGTGAATCCCTTTGCACAGGGCAACCAGTGAGTTGTGTGTAGTCAATTTGCAGGTGTTTAAAAACTAGATAAAAAGAGTGTCCACTACAGTCATCCATTGTAAATTGACCTTGGTCACTGAAAATGCTATCAAATTTAGATGTTTCATAATTAAAATCTCCACAGGATACACAATGCTTGTCCCGTTATTCTACATTGCTATCCCTGCAGTTGCTGAATGGACATCATGTCAAGTCAAGTCAAGTCATGTAAAGTCCTTATACCAAACCACAATATAGTTACGCATTTTTCATATTTTCTGCAATTAATGCTGGAACAGATAAGAAGGCGACTTTAGCAGAGATACACAACTATAATTGAAAAATATGAATTCTTCAAAATTTCACCGAACCAACGTAGCTGGGGTACATTTACAGATTATACGACAACTCCAGACCCCAACCTTCTAGGTACATTCTGTCAATGGTTTCTCCGCAAAAAAAACCCTGAAACTCATACCCCAGCAATCCCTGCTTGCCTGCATGCCCGGAAAGGGAAACACACTAAAAAATACTTTTATTACATACAATATAACACATTCATACATTGTTACAAGGTCCAAGAGCTGATCACGCGGATCAGGGGTAACCAAAACGGGCTTAACCTGTATTTGAGATCCTGGTTACCACCCACCGTCACATTTATGCTATACTGTTTCAACTCTGCCCTCTCTCAGGCTAAACAAACATACTTTTCTTCACTAATCAACATGCACCAGTCTAACCCACGCCAGCTCTTCTCTGTCTTTGACTCTCTACTCAAACTACCCTAAGCTGTCTCTTATTTTCCTCTATCTCACCTCAGGACTTTGCTGACTATTTTAAGGAAAAGGTGGAATCCATACGTCAGAACATCCCCTCTGTTTCCTCCTCCCATCCTACAATGCTTCCTAACTCTCCTCCTGCCTTACTTAACTCTTTTTCCACTGTCTCAGAGGAGGATGTGTCACTGTTGATCACCTCTTCTCCCTCTACCACTTGCCCTCTTGACCCCATTCCCTCCCATCTCTTAAAACCTCTTGCTCCTACTATAATACCTACACTCACACACATTTTAACTCCTCCCTCTACTCTAGTACCTTTCCCTCCTCCTTCAAACATGCAACAGTTATAACATTACTCAAAAAATAGCAAGCTTGGCCCTATCTGTTTTTCTAACTATCGACCTGTCTCCCTTCTGCCTTTTGCCTCTAAACTCCTTGAATGTCTTGTATTCTCTCGCTTGCTCCACTTTCTCAACACCTATTCTCTACTAGACCCTCTACAATCTGGCTTCCACACTGCTCACTGCACTGAAACAGCCCTCACTAAAATAATTAATGACCTCCATGCTGCCAAAGACAGGGGTCATTACACTCTGCTCATATTACTAAACCTCTCTGCAGAATTTGATACCGTGGACCACCCTCTTCTCCTACATATTCTCCATACTTTTAGTATTTGTAACAAAGATCTATCCAGGATCTCCTCTTACCTCTCCCATCATACTTTCAATGTCTCTTCTGCTAACACCTCCTACTCTATCGATCTCACTGTGGGGGTACCCCAGGGCTCTGTCCTGGGACATCTCCTCTTTTCTTTGTACACACTTTCTCTAGGTGACCTAATCACATCACTTGGGTTTAAATATCACCTCTATTCTGACTACACCCAAATGTATTTTTCAACCCCTGACCTTACACCTGCTGTACAGATCAAAGTTTCTGAATGACTCTCTGCGATATCATCCTGGATGTCCCTCCGCTGACTTAAACTTAACATGTCAAAAACAGAGCTCCTCATACTTTCTCCCAAACCTGGCCCTACTACCTAATTCCACATTACTGTTGGGAGTACTATCATTTACTCAGTAGCCCAAGCACGCTGCCTAGTGATCACACTCGACTCCTCTCTCACATTCTCCTCTCACATTCAAAAAATATCTTAAACCTTTCGCTTTTTCCTCCGCAATATTGCAAAGATACACCCGGTCCCCTGTTGCTCGACTGCTAAAACTCTGACTCAAGCCCTCATTCTCTCCCGTCTCAATTACTGTAACCTCCTGCTGTCCGCCATTCCTGCCTCTCACCTGTCTCCCTTACAATCTATCCTAAACGCTGTTGCCAGAATCGCTCTGCTCTTTCCTAAATCTGTCTCCGCGTCTCACCTCCTGAAATCCCTCTCCTGGCTTCCTATCAAAGCCCGCATCTCGCACTCAATTCTCCTCCTCACGTTTAAAGCTTTACACTCTTCTGCCCCTCCTTTCATCTCAGCCCTAATTTCTCACTATGCACCATCCCGACTCTTGCGTTCTGCTTAAGGATGTCTTTTCTTTACCACCTTGTATTTAAAGCCCTCTCCCACTTTAAACCTTTCTCACTGACTGCCCCACACCCCTGGAATGCCCTTCCCCTCAATACCCGACTAGCACCCTCTCTATCCACCTTTAAGACCCACCTTAAGACACACTTGCTTAAAGAAGCATATGAGTAGCACCATGGCTAGTACTATACACATTATACACTTGGCCCCCTGCAGACGCACTTACCAGAATGTCCTCCTACAGTCTCTGTACCTTCTTCCTACCTACCAATTAGATTGTAAGCTCTTCGGAGCAGGGACTCATCTTCCAAAATGTTACTTTTATGTCTGAAGCACTAATTCCCATGATCTGTTATTTGCATCATTTGTTTTGTATATGATTGTGACATGTATTACTACTGTGAAGCACTATGTACATTAATGACGCTATATAAATAAAGACATACATACATACCTACAAGTTAAAAAGCAGGGGTCCCAGTACCGATCCCTAAGGTACTCCACTCACAACTTTAGCTCAACCTGAAAAATTCCATTTAAGACAACACTCTGTTGTCTATCCTTCAACCAGTTTTCAATCCAGTTGCAAATATTTTTACCGAGTCCAATTTGCTTTATTATGTTACAAAGGTTACAGGCTTTCAATTCCAATACAATCACAAATAAACTAACCCACCGTACAGTCCCCAAGTTAAGCCACCGCTGCTAGTATACACTTGTATACACAGCACAGCACTTCCCTTGTGGTTCTAACTCCACACATAATACAAACAGCACTTGAAATCAAACAGTATTTCAATCACACAGATCAGGACACACAAACTAAGGATTTGTTACAAGCCTGTTATAAACCTTGAAAAATGTTGCTCAGTTCAACCAAAACATTAGATTTTGGAAAATAAATTTAAATACTTAAGACCATTTGTGACCTCCTCTTCGTCATATCACCTGTGTCTTCTGGCTTAACAGTGCTTAGTAACCATGGCACTAAGACTTTATAATTAGAGATGGGTGATATTTTGCCAAGATTTGAATCCACCATGA
This sequence comes from Ascaphus truei, assembly GCF_040206685.1. Classification (NCBI taxonomy): domain Eukaryota; kingdom Metazoa; phylum Chordata; class Amphibia; order Anura; family Ascaphidae; genus Ascaphus; species Ascaphus truei. The sequence continues at coordinate 140,312,477 of NC_134483.1, read as the reverse complement.
ATTTACTAAATCCTTCCAGCTGATGATTTTTCAGCGGATCAGTCGCAAAAAGGTAGATCGTTTTTTTTCCCCCTATCATTGAAAATCCACAGATGGATTTGGATTTTTAAAAATCCAAAAATTCTAATCTGTTAGAGAATGACTGCAATTCTTGGCAACAGCTCTAGAAGTGTGAGCTACACCAGGTGCTGGGTATCTGGTAGATATGCTAATAACTATGGATAGCTGGTTTCTTACTACTAGAGCTGCTGCCCAGAATAGCAGATGTTGTGGGTTCTGATCCTGTTTGGCCATACACCAATACATCTTTCCTTATAACTGTAAGGTGCCATAGGTTTGTCAATATTGGTCTAATGGAAATCCTTTAAGGAATTGTTGAGTTTGAGTCATTTAAATATACTTAGCATATCCCCCAGGTATCTAAGGTCTGCTCCTTTTTGAGCACAGGTGTCTCTGCATATGTTATTTGGAGGGAGGTTTGAGGGACTATATCTCTCTACTACCCCTTTCTCTCTCCCCCTTTTCTATCTCTCCATCCACCACTTTCCCTTTCTCTCACCCCCTTTTTCTCTCTCCCTTGTTTTTCTCTCTCACCCTTCTCTCTCTCCCCCATTCTCTCTCCCCCCCTCTTTTTCTCTCTCTCCCCCCCCCCCCACTCACATCCTTTTTCTCCCCCTCATGATCAGGGTCTGAAACTGAATGTTGTTATATTTGTAAATGGATTGCATATAAAAATCATTGGGCAGATTTGATAAAATCTGCACAAATTGAATATGATGGCGGATTCAGGAGTTTTCACACATATATTTCTGGACAATATGCCTACAAATTTCTTTCTGCTGATCGAGTTTTTGACTAGTTCGTCTATTTCTGCTAGATACAGTACCTCAACATAACCAGAAATGTCTCAGAATATCACAGAGTTTGCATAGTATTTCATTGTAATATTGCTGCAAAATACTGTATACAGTACCTGTAACTCAAAAAAGTGAACATTTAAAATAGCTAGATCTGTATTATGACATGGTATATTTGAAACTACAATCTAATACTTTCTAATTAATGCAATGCTCTTCGTCATACTGTAGCTTGTGCATTACTTAAGGCAACATTTGGCACATTGTTATTTAAACAAGTGTTGATGCACACAAAATGACATGCCACCGGGTGTCTTTAATGCATTTTCTTTATCTATCAATGGGTGCCATAACGTTGGCTACATCTGAAATTAAGAATCCACATAATGAATCACATATCATACCCAGTAACCACTGTGATTGCTGTTAAAACTTATTTTAATTGGTCTTAGTTGAAATAACTATGCTTGATCTAATCATTTGTATACAATGTTACTAGAATGTAGGTACACTTCAGCACAGTTTCAAAGGTTAATGATTTATCCCACAATAAAAAAGGAGTGGCTCAGCTAAAGCTAGTGCACAATGAGTAGTGTAGAAAACATTGGGGAATGGCCCCCATATAAATCTGCGGCTACCAAAACCGAGGTAGTAGATATATCAGTCCAATGGTAGCAGGAGAAAGACACCACTTAGTTACTGTTTTAAAACACTTAGAAACTGCATCCAATCGAACTAATACAGGGTGGGGGGCTAGCAAAGCCGATAGAAGTACAGATGGACACGTCCAGAGAAATGCCCAAAGGTAAGTCTGTGAAATCCGGTAAACATAAATCTCACCTGCACCCTGTGTCCTCGGATGTTTAAATCAGCGGTCAGTACTCACGATATACTTCAGTGATCTGCCTATGATGCTGATTGTTGAGCAGCACGATTGCCTGCTGTACAGTATGTGGTGTCTGCGTGCTCCAGCCAGAAATGACGAACAAAGTGAAAGGAAAAAACGGGTGTCACCCGTTTTTTCCTTTCACAATGAGTAGTGCTTCATCAATAGTGTAATGGTCTATTACGGTTAGAATTCAACTCAGCAACCTGTCAAGTAGCCATCATTTAGCATCTAATGAGGGAGTATTTGAGGTTATTCCCACTTAAATAAATACAATTCTAATAAAGTCAATATGACATTGAAAAGAATACTTAATACCTTAACATCACATAACATATTTAAGATATTTTATAGCCTATTTGTAAAATTAAATTTTGCCAGCTTCAGCATTTATCCATTTTAGGACTGTTGTTAAGGAATGATCCCTGAGAAGGGTAGTACTTAAACTTTTAGGATACTGTTGCCAGATTAAGCAATTGGTCCAATTTTTAATGAAACTTCAATAAGCAATTAGTTTATAGCAGGGCTGTAAAATGCACAGGTTTTGCCATGTGGCCTGCACCCACTGAGCTGATAGGGTGAGAGCTGGGACAACTGTCCCATGTCCAACTGCGGGGGACCGGCCAGCATTGGAAGTTGTGTCCGGCCCTTCTATCCCCCCACTGGTTCCAGCCTATTCCCCATATTGTGCATGCCAGAAGTAGGGAACAGCCAGAAGTTGGGCCCCATGCCTGTGGCCACATGGCATCGGAGACCCCCCCAAGGTAAGGTGTAGTGGAGAGGGGATATTGTGGGGTAGAGGGGCTACTATGGGGAGGGAGGCTATTGTGGTTCAGTTGGGACTATTGTTGGTGTACGGGGGCACTGTGGACTATTGTGGGTGAGAGTAGTATTGTGGGGATATTTTGGGTGAAGTAGGGCAATTGTGCGGGAGAGGAGGTATTGTGGATCTATTGGATAGGGAGGATATTGTGGAGGAAAGGGAGTATTGTGTGTGTATTGTGGGGAGGTGGGGGTATTGTGTGTGTGTGTGTGTGTGTGTGCATTGTGAGGGAGGGGGTATTGTGTGTTTGTGTATGGTGAAGTAGAGAGACAGAGGTGGGGGAGAGAGAAGAAGAGGTGGCAGAGAGAGAAAGGAAGAGTGAGAGAGTGAACAAGAGAGAGGGGGCTTCTATGAATGGGGGAGAGAGAGAGAAAGAGAGACAGATGACATGAGAGGGAGAGAGAGAGAGGGGATTGGGAGAGAGCAAGGCTGGGGTGAGAGAGAGAAAAGATGGCAGGAGAGAGAGAAGGGATGAGGAGAGAGAGGTTATAAGGGGAGGTGCAATCCGGGTCGTACAGTTGGATGTAGGAATTGGCCCCCAAGCTATTCTGAGTTTGGCAGGCCTTATTTACAGTCATAGTAATTATTGCATAACTTTTCAGTGTTTATAATTCCAAATAACTTCCCTAATTGAAATTCTATGTCAAGCTGTTTTTTTTGGGTTTTTTTTAAATTCCGGCTTGAGTAATTAGTGAGCACTAGTTGGGAAGCCTATTAATCAAAGGCAAAGGCACTTGAAGCTGTAACCTTCCCAAATTATATAAACGTAAATGTTATGTTAATTTCCACAAAAATACTATTATCATGTAACGGTTGCTTGGTTACACACCACATTGTTAGTGAAATAGATGACTGATCTTCGTTTACATAACACCTTTTTTTGACAGTCTCAGCATAATTTTTTCTTAAAGACTCATACCTTGCACCATGAGTATTCATGTATAACTATGTGAATTAGCAAAATATGACTACTGCTGACCAGTGTTTAAGCAATTGTCTTGTACATTAAATATAGCTGAAGTATGCACCTAAGGGATGTAAACTGAGACAAAGCAGAATATGCACAGTATGTTCTCTTAGCAAGCAATCACAGCAAAACCTAGAGATAGAAAACAGCTGTTTCTCATGTTGGGAAAAATTGGTAACACAGAGGAATACAAATTCTATATAAGCACCTATGGTTATTACCATAATAGACAGTGATTTTGTTCTGCATTTATATTATCAATATCTATGAAAAACAAAATATTTGGACTTTATGGACATTTATGTCACCCAACCACCAAAAAAGCAAGAAAGACCAGAATAAAAGATACTATTGTAGAATAATGTGTTATTTAGTTTGTGCCACTACAATCAAATTCTCATCAAAACATCTCAATTTTGTGATGTTACAGTCCACTCCATATAAAATCAGTCTACATAAAAGAGAGCAACACATACAGAAGCCAATGATTCAGATGAACAGTGGCTGATATACATATTTTATTCTTTATACTGACAATTAAATATAAATGCTTGCAAAATGTTTTTTTTCTTCCGTTTGAATAGTACAGTAGTTATGTCATGTACACATAGTTCAAAGTATAAAACCACGCGGAAAATACGGATTGAGTTAAACCAACGACGCACACGCATTAAGATAATCGGTTTTGTTCAGAACTACAGTATTGCCTCCTTTATCAGAAGGTTTGATAATTATATTTTTGTCCTCTTCTAGGTCCTTAAGGGCTGTCATTTCATCTTTAGACATATTGCTTTTACTCTGACTGGAGCCCTTTGTGTAGCTGGGGTCAGGATGCCTCTCAGTGGAGTGGATGATATGCAAGTGAAAGAAACCACAAATAGTGCATACTGTATAAACTATAAATATGTATTAGTCACAAATATTAAGGAAACTCACATTTTCCATAAATTAAATGGGTGGTGGAGAGAACCGCCGATAGAAGGGTGGTGAAGTGTAAGGCTGCTGCCCGGTGCTTCACTTTCACTTACACCTCACAGTGTAGTTCCGCATCAGTCTCTGCCGTCGCGTCACTTCCGGTTTCGCGTCACAGGTGAGAGCAGGAAGCCAAAATGGGTCTTGTGTCTGCAGTAGATTGCCAGTCCTTCAGTGATCATACTCCTGACGAAGCAGTGTGCGAAACGCGTAGAGTTAGAGTTTGGAGAGAATTTGCTCACTGAAGGACTGGCAATCTACTGCAGACACCAGACCCATTTTGGCTTCCTGCTCTCACCTGTGACGCGAAACCGGAAGTGACGCGACGGCAGAGACTGATGCGGAACTACACTGTGAGGTGTAAGTGAAAGTGAAGCACCGGGCAGCAGCCTTACACTTCACCACCCTTCTATCGGCGGTTCTCTCCACCACCCATTTAATTTATGGAAAATGTGAGTTTCCTTAATATTTGTGACTAATACATATTTATAGTTTATAAAGTATGCACTATTTGTGTTTCTTTCACTTGCATATCATCCACTCCACTGAGAGGCATCCTGACCCCAGCTACACAAAGGGCTCCAGTCAGAGAGAGATGGATCTCTGACATGCAGTAATATAATACGATTTTTGTGAGTTCATTTCATATATTGATTATCTTTTTAGCAGTGATCTACCATCTGCACTATATATATTTTTATTTTTTCACATATCACAAGCTTATCATGCGCTCCTCCTCAACCCCAAGAAAAGAAAATTCTACATCCTGGGACTTGGAACTTTCCCACCAGAGGAAGTTGAGCTGCACTTGTACACTATTATTTTTATTATCACTTTGTGGTGTAAGGTTTATTTTGTGTATCTAAGGTGTGTCACTAATTACACCAATCTAACATTAATTGGGAAGCGCCCAGTCCATCCACATTCCCCACTCCCCCACCCACTGTCACATATTGCTTTTACTCCTTACATTTCTATGTAAACTCATGATGTCATTTGTGACAAGTCGTGTAAATACGTCAACATTCGTACATGTTTCCAAAGCTGGCATAAATCTATTTCTTGCGACTGTGAATAGTCCCCTCCTGGTGGTTTCTCTCTTTCAGCGAGTAGGTCACCTAAAAGACGCATATTCATGAGATCTAGGTGATCGTAATTCTCCAAAGATGTATTCATATTTAGGCGCTTCTGTCGTCTACTATGAAATTTAGGTAGGAGTAATTTTCTTGAAAAATGATTAAGATCTTTAATGCATTCAAATTTGTCTGGGGCATTAGTAGGACAAAAGGACATCCCTTTTGATAGGACCTTGATATGTGCTGGACTCAAGGTCTTATCTGAAAGATTGATTATTTGTGTTATCTCCATTGTCTCCGACCTCCCCTCCTCCTTCTGATATTCTGTGGTTGGTAGCTCCATCGTTCCCAATATCTTAGGAAATTTAGATTTGCCCACTCGCCTAGTCCTCTTCCTCCGGAATTTATATTTGAGGGGGCGAAATGTTCTAAAAAATCCTGAGATGTTTGGTATTGTCTATAATCAGAGGGGGAGTGGAATGACTAGAAGGTCATAATGTGTGCACCTTGCACTATACTAATGTGAAAGGAGGAAAAAACCTAAATGATATAACCTGTGTGATATAGGAACAAAAACTGCAATAAAGTGTATAAGTGGTGCTGGCAGGAAAAAGGTTAATGTTGATCAAAAAGATAAAGAAAAGCTCCCTGTACGCCGCACTAGAGATCACCTATATCTATGTTAAAACTTAATATTTATTAGTAAACAGTTAAAATTTGTTTATTGCAGCAGTAATGTGAACCAAAGTAATTAAAATAATGAAATAAAAACGGAGAGGTGAACTGTGTACCTAATAGAAATGACAGTGTAGAACAAAAACCACTATTGTCAATTAGAGTGTCCCACCACTATATAATTATACTAGAGGTGGTAGTGATTAAGCTACAATATTCTGTCATATGAAACCTACTCCTAGATGGTAGTGAGGGGTGTAACCTGAATTGATATGTACGCTTGGTTTGACAAGTAGATACAGTAATAGATCAGGTATACATACACATTTGTGCCAGACCGTCAGGTTCAATATTTAGTGAGCCTGTGGGTCTGTCATGGTGAACACTAGCAGTTGATGCAAGATCACAAAGTATGTGTCTTGTACTGTGAACCATGAACCATAATAGTTAAGGAGTAGTCAGAGTGTTGTGCTTCCTAATGAAGTCTCCGAAACACTCTGAAAGGAATAGGCAACAGACCTCTCCGATATAGCCAGCGTACTAGGTGGTAACGCTTAGCTTGC